>NW_008703617.1:1225776-1227844 GCF_000326865.2 Helobdella robusta | reverse complement strand
CAGGTTTGAATGGTTATTGGCTGACAATTTCGACACCACAAAATGCACTGCTTCATATCTGCTTCGAACTCTTTCAGCTGTTTCGGTCAGTTTGCATGAATGGTATGTATAGTATGTATGTTTGTCTATTTGTTTGTTTGTTTGTTTGTTTGTTTGTCTGTATGTTTGTTCGATCGCTTTGGTGTCTTTTATGATTGTATATATGTGTATGCCTGTATGTATGGGTGCGTGTTTTGTGTATGTATGTATTGACGCCCGTGACATGCGAACAATTATAAACAAAAAGGCGAACTCACAAATAAACGAACGAACGAATGAATGAATGTATAAACGAACGAATGAATGTATAAACGAACGAATGAACGAACAAACGAATGAATGAATGAATGAATGAATGAACGAACGAACGAACGAACGAATGAATGAATGAATGAATGAATGAACGAATGAACGAATGAATGAAAAAACTTAATAAATCAAGAAATGAATGAAGCGATAATTAATCATTGAAATGAAAAAAAAGCTGGTAGATTAAAAATCTGCTGGTTTGAGGAAACGCGCACAGTTAACAACAAATCGATTAAAAAAATTAATTTGAAAGAAATTTTACACGTGTATGTCTTTGTGACCACATATCTGAACGAACAAAAAATGAATGAATTTGATGAATGGATGGATGGATGGACGGACGGACGAACGAACGAACGAACAAAGAAACAAACGAACGAACGAACGAACGAACAAATGAATAAATGAACGAATGAATGAATAAATGAACGAATGAATGAATGAATGAATGAATGAGAAATAAAAAATGACTTTTCGTGTGACATCACGATGGTTTAGCGTTGAAGGATGAAAGGATGGCCTGATGAAAGAATAAAACTGCACAGAGAAGTACTACCCAACGAAACGTTAATTTGAAATTCAACAATGGCAGACGCTGACGACGATGACGACGATAATGATGATGACGACGATGACGATGATGATGACGTCATCATATTGGTGAGGTTGATTAAGATGGTAGCGATAGTCGATTGCCTTGATGAAGATGGACAGAATGAGAAAAAGAAACAGAAAACGAATGAATGAAATTGTGAGAAAGTGTAATTTAGTTTAAATGATCAATTGCTTAATTTTATGATTACTTTATATTTTGTTTTATATATATTTTTTTTCATTTATACATTCATTCATGCATTCCTCCATTTAGTATTTCATTCATTTAGTAATTCAATCATTCATTCATCCATACATTCACGGTTTCATTCATCATTCATTAATTCACTCATTCATTAATTCACTCATTCATACTTGCTTCCTGATAATTTGTTTAATAAATGATTGATTGAGAGTTTGACGTTCATTCATTCACTCAAACTTTTTTCCAATTTAATCAAATGTTTTCCCATTCCATCAAGTAAGTTTTTTTTCTATCTAAGTTCCCCAGAATACATTTTTATCTCACATTCTTTCATTCTTTCATTCATTCATTCATTCATTCATTCATTCATCTGTTCATTCGTTCGTTCATTCATCTATGCAATTTTTATTTGCTCGTGCAATCAGCCATTTTGTTAATTCATCTTGCCCGCCTTCTAGTTCGCTCCAAGCTAAAACTCCACATTCTTTAACAATTCATTCGCTTTTTTTACATTTATGTTCATATAAAAATTAGGTGTGTATGTGTTTGTGAGTATGTACGTGTGTGTAAATTTCTGTATAAGTGTGTATGTGAGTTTAGATGTGTAGATATGAGAATATGGGTTTATGTATGTCAAAGCTTGTATATACGTACATGCATACGAATACATGCATACGTACAGACACAGACACACACACACACACACATAAATACGCACATACACAAACACACACATGAATAAGCACATACACAAACACACACATACAGACAAGAAGATGATTCGATTTTTCATTACACTATCGCTTCAGTGAACTCTTTCTGTCGTTTTAAAAACAATTTCTTCTTAAAATTACATTTGAAAAATTATTTTAGCAGTCAAAAAAGAATTATTTTCCTTTTATAATTATTATTATTTATTTG
>NW_008703617.1:1221018-1221367 GCF_000326865.2 Helobdella robusta | reverse complement strand
ACGTTGTGTTGCTCCGTCGGTCTATAGAATTGTGTATTTGTATGTGTGTGTGTGTGTGTTTGTTTGTACGTGTGTATGTTTTCACATGTGTGTGTGTGTTTGTGTTTACGTGTGTGTGTGTGTGTGTGTGTGCAGTGTTTGTATGTGTGAACGTACGAGTGAATACATCCATTTGTTCTTAAAACTAAAAAATATAATTTTTTTTCTTCATTAAATTTTCATGAGCCAGCGCTCAGAAGATCTTCAGAGGGGAGAACGATGAAGATGTTTTCGCTGTTTTACGATTGGCGAAGAGCCGAGAGATAATGAATTCTGAGAGAGAGAGATAATGAATTATGAGAGAGAGAAA
>NW_008703617.1:1198069-1199995 GCF_000326865.2 Helobdella robusta | reverse complement strand
TTATTTTTTTTTATACACTACCGATACATTTGGTGTTTTTTTTAATTGATTTTTGTGTCATGCGTATGAATGTATGTATGTATGCGTGTGTGTGTTTGTATGTTTGTGTGTATGTATGTATGTACGTATGTGTGTTTGTATGTATATGTATGTGTGAATGTGTGTAAGAAAACAAAACAATTCAAGTTTGTCTATCTTAGTCAGCTTGCAATAAAATGTGTCAATGTTTTGGTATGTACGTGTATTTATGTACGTACGTATGTTTGTATGTATGTATGTATGTATGTGTGTTTGTATGTATGTATGTACAAGCCCATAGTTAAAAACAAGTCAGGTTTGTATCTATGCATGTATACATGCGTGCATACATGTATACATCAGGTTTGTATCTATGCATGTATACATGCGTGCATACATGTATACATAATGCACATATAAGCAAAAAAATGATTTTTTCTATGGATTTGCGGATTGATCATAACATCATTTTGTTCGCTAAAAGTTTCGATTAATATATTTACCGTTGTTTGATGTTTGTTTGTTTGTTTGTTTGTATGCGTACGTGTATGTGTGCATATATGTATGTGAGTGTTTGTGTGCTTACTCGTGTGTGTATATTAGTGTTTGTGTGTGTAAATCGGTTCACATGTAGGATTTTTGTATACGTGCATGTAAGTCGCCAATTTTTCATAATTGATTTTTTAAGAGTAGGTAAAACATTTATAGAAGTAATAATTGCAGTAGTGGTGGTAGTAGTAGCGGTAGTAGTTGTAGCAGCAGCAGAAGCAGCAGTAGTGCGAGGAGCAGAAGTAATAGTAGTAGTAATAGCATATGAGTATACATTTTGTACACAAAAATTCGCAAACGCATAGGTATAAGGAGCATTTTATTTATTTTTATTTCCCTTCACCAGCCATCAACGCTCAGCAATTCATTTCCAGAACAAACACATCCATCACATGATGAAGAATAATAAATAATTGTGCATCTGACACCAGCCACACCGTTACTACCAATACCACTACTACTACTACTACCACTACAACTACTACTACTACCACTACTACTACCACTACTACTACTACTACTACTACTACTACTACTACTACCACTACTACTACTACTACTACTACTACTACCACTACTACTACTACTACTACTACTACTACTACTACTACTACTACTACTACTATCACTACTACTACTGCTACTACCAAATGAACGAACGAATGAACGAACGAACGAACGGACGGACGAACGAACGAACGAACGAACGAACGAACGAACGAACGAATGAATGAATGAAACAAAATGAAGTACGCTTTATTGTGTTTATAAATCTATTTTACGCAATTTGATTTTCATCACAACAGCAGTCTAAAATTTATCAAAGAAGGCTAATGGTTGGATGGAAATAAAACAAGACCAATAAAAATATTACTACTACTACTAATAATAATAATAATTATAATAATAATAATAGAGTAATAATAATAATAGTAATAACAAGAGGATAATACAAATATTCACATATGTATTTGCACCTGTTGTGAAAGGTGAATGAATGATGGAGAGAGAGAGAGAGAGAGAGAGAGAGAGAGAGAAAATAGAAAGAGAAAATGGAAAATGATTATGTGGATGATGATGATGATGATGACCCTTACATAACCACCATTATCATCATCGTCGTCGTCTTCATCATCGTCGTCACACGGCAAAATAGTAAACAAACATATATACCTGCGTGACTGGAGCACATTCTCATTAAGCCACCCAGCACGATCATCATCATCATCTCTGTTGTCGTTGTCATCATCATCGCTAAGATCATTATCATCATCGCTTTGAGCATCATCATCATCATAACCAAACCACATCATCATCAGCATCATCATCATCGCAGAAGCCGGCTCATCATTTAAACAT
>NW_008703617.1:1195506-1198007 GCF_000326865.2 Helobdella robusta | reverse complement strand
TCTGAGGATCCCCGCTCATCATTTAACATTTTTTTTTCATAGCCGTTTAGTTATTTTTTGTTCAAACTGTCATCATCATCATCTCCATCGTCATCATCATCATCATCGTCGTCGTCTTCATCCTCACCATCTTCACCTTCATCATCATGATCTTCATCATCATCACCTTCATCATTATCATCATCACCATCTTCACCTTCATCATCATGATCTTCATCATCATCACCTTCATCATTATCATCATCACCATCACCAGTATTATCATCGTCATCAGTACCAAGTGGTTGGTTATAATAGGCAAGTGAACTCGGTCGGGTCGTTACAATGGATTTCTTAAATGAAGTTTATTTGGAATAATCAAAGATGATGAGGACAACGACGACGACGACGATGATGATGATGATAGTTATTACTAGTAGTAGTAGTGTTAACAGATAGTAGTAGTAGTAGCAGTAGCAGTAGCAGTTGTAGTGGTAGTAGTAGTAGCAGCAGTAGTAGCAGTAGTGGTAGAAGTAGTTATAACGATTATGCGATGGTGGTGACGCTGACGACGATGAAGATGATGACGTCGATGATGAAGATGATGACGATGACGATGAAGATGACGACGATGAAGATAACGCATCATAATATTGATAATTGAAATTAATGATGGGCAAGAAATAAGCGCGCGCCTGAAAGAAAAATTCCTTTTTAAAATTTTTCAATCACCATTATTCAAAATTATTTTTATTATCACCGTCATCATTATCGTTGTCGTCCTCCTCATCATCATTATCATCATCGTCATCATCATTATCATCATCGTCGTCGTCATCATCACTATCATCATTTTCACGATACATGCGCTGTCCTGTCCAAATAATTTTTTCAAACCATTAAAAAATGAATGGAAGGTGATGGAGGGAGCGTTCTACGTCCTCAAACTGAACAAACAAAACGATTTTAATTTTTCAGAAAAAGAAATAAAAACATATTATTATTATTATTATAATTATTATTATTTATTATCAATATTACTATTTATATTTTTCATATTATATTGAATACGACAAATTTTTTCGGAAATTTTCTTCCAATGGAGATAGCTCTGCGGTCAATCAATGTAAAACTGCCGAAAGAAATAATAATAATAATAACAATAATATTAACAATGATCACAATAACAATAATAACCTTAAATAAAAATAATAATAACAATATTTTCCGTTTAAATTCGCAATTTTTCTTTCAAAAATAAATAAACATTTCATTGCATTGTTATGACAACAGAATTTTTTCTTAGTTGATATCGCTTATATTGTTATTATCATTATATATATATATATATATATATATATGTGTGTGTGTGTGTGTGTGTGTGTGGTCTGTGTGTGTGTGTTTATTAAAATATTAATAATAATTAGCAATGAATGAAAAAATATCATTGTGAATGTCTTTTTTTAAAAAAAATGAAAAAAATGTAATTCTTTCTCTAATTTTTTTTCAAACGCGTTGCATGCCAATTGTCTGTAAATTTGTATTATTTGTATTGTCTCGAGTTTGTTTTTGGTTTGTATATTTTGTTTTGTATGTTTGTTTGCCTGACGCATTAAACAATATATCTGTATGTATGTGTTTGTATGAGTGTTGTTGTATGTATTTTTGTATATACAGTGTAATACAATGCAACTTATTAGATCTACAAAAGAATGTATGTGTATGTGTTTTTGTGTATATGTCTGAATGTGTCTACATGTATGTATATGTTTGTGAGAGTGCGTGTATGTGCGTGTGTATGTGTGCGTGTGTATGTGTGCGTGTGTATGTTTTTTGTTTTTTATATCCTTACGGTGTGGCATTGAATTGTATATTTTGTTTTTTCATTTCATCAACCAGCAAGTCACGTAATGAAGTATTTTTGTATTTTGTGTTTAATTGTCGATGTGTGTGTTTGTATGTATGTGTTTGTATGTTTGTTTGTACGTGTTCGTATGCATGTGTTTGTATGTACGTGCGTTCTACGTAGTTTGGGCGTTTATCCAATGTTCTCTGTTTAATTAAGGCAAACGAGGAATGTGAATTCATGTAGGTAAGTGTATACATGTGTGTATTTATATGTGTATGTATGTGTGTGTGTTTGTGGGAGTGTATGTATGTGTGTGTATGTATGTGTGTGTATGTATGTGTGTGTATGTATGTGTGTGTATGTCTTTAGTTCTATAGAGGTTTTTCTTGGTGAATTTCTGAAAGAACGAGGAACAAATAAGACATTAATGAATAAAAAAATGGAATCTGTATTGAAGGATTGAAGGATGAATGGATAAACTGATGAATTTCAACAAACAAAATAATGATTGAATGATTGTATGAATTCATGTTTGTGTAAAACAATAATTGAAAACATCGGGCTTGATTGATTGAATGGATGAATGGATGAACTACAAACTGACGGACAGACGAACGAACGAATGAATAAATGAAAGAATGAATGAATTAATGCATGAGTGAATGAACGATGA
>NW_008703617.1:1192629-1193641 GCF_000326865.2 Helobdella robusta | reverse complement strand
TGTTAAGCAATAAGCATTTGGGTCAACGTTAGTTTAGATGCATGCATTTTGGCAGCAATCCTGACTCAAATTTTTTCTTATTCCATTTTTACGATGGCTGCAGAGAAAAATGGGAAAAACACACCACCACACAATCACACACACACACACACAAACACACAAATGCAAACACACACGCACGCACACGCACATACACGCACACAGACTTCTACTACTACTTCTTCCTCATAACATACTGACAGGCACAATTACCTGCCGCGAATAAATAAATATAAAAATTCCTACATTATCTTGTCTCTAAAGTTCTAACAACATACATACAAACACACATACAAACATACACATACAAATACACATACACGCACATACACACACACACATGTATTTAATAAGCGTGATTATCCCCATTACCATGCTTTTTGGTCATCATTAGCTAAGTACATAAATTTTCGGTGCAAAAAATACCAAATAAATACAAAAATGAATACAAAATATCTATACACTAACTCTATACCCAATTCATACAAATAATACACGCGTGTACACAAAAAACTACTCAAAAATATACAAAAATTTGTACACGCACATACAATTTAATACCGGCGTATAATTTTTTTTTACAAGGTTATTTGTGCTCGTCATTATCACAGGCTCGGATATCAGGATGTCTTTATGTTCCCAGTGGAGTGTTGCTGCATGAAATGGCCGGACCCCGGCGATGTCTGGGTGCTTGAATGTGTGGTATACACACGTACGTACACACGCACACACGTACGTACACACATACATACAAACGAACATACATACATGCAAACAAACATATATACGTACGTACGTATCGCCAGAGAATTCTGGTTTATCTTCAACCTACTAAACATTTTTCGCTTTTTGAATACTTATATATATACTTATATATACTTATATATATATATATATATATATATATATATATATATATATATATATATATATGCATGTAAACATCAAAGGTACATAAACACGTACAAACACA
>NW_008703617.1:1182558-1191561 GCF_000326865.2 Helobdella robusta | reverse complement strand
AATGTACACAACAAGCAAATGAATATTTCATACATGATGCCTGTGTTCAGTCCAATGTTTCTATCACGTGATCACCAATGGCGTGACGTCATCTATCATTATTGCGTCATTTGTTGCGTTTGATGCCATCATTTGTACTTCTTTTAATTGCTCTCTCCTTATTACTGTCGCTGAATTACTGTCATTACTGCTGCTGTTGTTGTTAATGTTGTTGTTGTTAATGTTGTTGTTGGTGTTGTTGTTGTTGTTAATGTTGTTATCGTTTTTTTGTTGTTGATGATGATGACATCATAAACTACAACATCAACAGCAGAATCGTCAACAGTTTGTCAAGAATTGTTGATCCTTTAGGCCACATAGACAGAGTTAAAGTCTTGAATTCAATTAAACCATAATAATAACAACAACAATAATAATAACAACAACAATAATAATAGTAATAATAATAATAGAGTAACAGAAGCAAATAACAAAAATAACAACAATAATAACAACAGTCATAGCAGCGAAAACACGATACAAGGCCACTAAAAGTCGATAATAATTAACAGAAACATGAACCAAATCTATTAATCAGGGACAACAACAATAATAATAATGACGATATAGCAATAACAATAATAACAATAACGTGTGTGTGTGTGTTTGTTTGTGTCTATGTGTTTGTGTGTGTGTGTGTTTGTGTTTGTATGTTCGTATCTATATTCATTGGCACGCTTCAATAATAATCAACAAATTCAGTCAAAGATAAGCGCTAATACAAAACCATAATTAATGAAGAAAGTGATGATGACGATGATGATGATGATGATAACAATGATGATGATGATGATGATGATGACGACAATGACAGAAACAAGTTTAGATTAACTTTTATCGAGTGCTCTCCAAATGATGATTATGGCGATGATGACGATGATTAAGATGTTTATAGTGATGTCGTTGTTGTTGATGATGATGATGATGATGACGATCATCATCATCATCATCATTATATTATTATTATTATTATTGTTGTTGTTGTTGTTGTTATTATTAATATTATTATAATTGTTGTTATTATTATTCTACTTTAATAATGATCTTCGTTGTCGTTTTATTGTCATATTATAGCCATCGTTCTTAATGCTATTATTATTGATGTAATTTATATTAGATCTTTGTCTTGTCTTCTTTTCTTTCTTTTTTTTTCTTTTTTTTTTTTGATTACTTCCAATGCAATAATTTATCTAGCGCTTAAGATTGTAATCTGATACGAATCAATGATGTTCGATCGCTATTGCTACGGACCAAAAAACGAAGGCCACAACAACAACAGCAACAACAACAACAGCAACAAAAACAATAATAATACTAATAATAACTATAATGATAGCAATAATAATAACAACAACGAAATCAACAATAGAAATGTAAAAAGCAACAGCAACAACAACAACAACAGCAACCACAACAACAAAAACAATAATAATAATAATAACTATAATGATAGCAATAGTAATAATAATAATAACAACGAAATCAACAACAGAAATAAAAAAAGCAACAACAACAACAACATAAATGATCACCCCAGCCAAACACATCAACCAGCAAACTCAACAGCATCGCCGACAAACATCAAATCGATCGCAAAGATCGCGAACACGGCGATCGCCAACTTGATTCCACCTCTCATCAGACGGACCAACATCATCTTCTTCCTCGCCTTCACCATCCTCGCCATCTTCTCACCACAAATCGCCAGTGCTAGCAACGTTGTTTTAACTCTCTCCGTGAGAGAACACTCAGTGCCCAATACAACAGTTGGCGTTTTGAAAGCAAAGCTAGCCCAATCTATTGACCACAATATATTATTACAAACAGAATTTGTCATCTTCACTCAGAGTGACGGTCAAGACAAGCACTTCTACATTCACGGCGACCACACTCTGAAGACTACGTCCATTGCGATCGATCGCGAGACACTTCCCGGCTGCAGTAGTAGCCATCACGTCGCCAGCCACCACAGTCTGAATAAGAAACATCACAAAATCCACAAGCACAACAACAACAACGCCAGAGATGAGAATGAGAATTGCTTTCTCACGTTCAACATCGGCCTCATGAGGATGCAACAGCTGGAATCGACCGTATCGGTAAAAATTTATATCGAAGACATCAACGATAATGCACCAATCTTCTCTCAATCGATTTATTTCATGAATTTGTTGGAGAACATCAAAAAAGGAACGCTGATAGCTCTGCCGATAGCCACCGATCGCGATTCTTCAGTCAATGGAGTGAAAAAGTATCGACTGGCGGCCGAGACTCCGCAGTTTTCAATGGGCTACAAGGTGAGACCAAGCTTCGAAAGTTTTTTCAAACTGCACGAAGAACTGGACAACGAAACAAACACCATCATTCCCTATTTGAAGGTAGAAAAGCCATTAAATCTGCCGCTTGGGCCGTACAACTTGACGCTGGAGGCGCTGGACGGTGGCGATCCGACTCTAATCGGTTCGTCGGTACTTACGATAAATATCGACGACGCTAATGATCACGCACCGCAATTTAAAGAAGAATTCAAAGATTATTACGTAAGAGAGGACCACAATGTCACGGAGTCATTCTATAGGGCTGAAGCATTTGACGATGACAGTGGCGTGAACGCTCAGATCACCTACTCCATCATTGAAGATTCGCACTTGAGCAGGATGGCCAGTAGCGGGGATGCAACCGAAAATGAAGGTTCGATGTTTAGGATTGAGGAAATGACTGGCCAGTTGTTCCTGAGAAGGAATCTGGATTACGAGAAGGAAAAGTCCCATCAGATCCGCATCCTGGCGGTGGATCATGGTCAGGAACCGCTGACAGGATATCAAACCCTTGAAATTAAGGTCGTTTTGTTGATTGTTGTGTTATCTAATTGACTAAACTTAAGAATAACATTTAAAAAAAATAATATTGTTAGGATTTTGATTAATAAACTTAAATTAATTTTCAATATTCCAACATACCAGGTTGAAAATGTGAACGACAACCCGCCAACTATGAATGTATATACAGCCGGTTCAAGGCACCAGCACAACAACAACCAGCAACAACAGCAACAACAACATCGGCAACATCATCATCAACATCATCATCAACAACATCATCATCATCGTATGGAGTATGGTGATGACGACGACGACGATGATGAGAGGAACTATGTGGCGAATATTACGGAGAATGCTAATCCAGGGCTGTTTGTCGCCTTCATCTACGTCACAGATCCAGACGGAGGTAATGATTATTGTTATCATTTATTATTAATATTTATTATTATTATTATTATTATTATCATCATCGTTATTGTTATTATTGTTGTTGTTGTTATGTTGGTTATGGCAAGCATTTTCATTAGGGAAATATTGATAATAATGATGAAAAACGATGACGATGATGATGCGATATATAAATGTTTAATGTAAGGTAATTCATTGTAGTTTACAGATTTTGAAAAATATCGAAATACCGATAACTTTGTAGCATTTATTTCAAAATCAACGCCCCTATTCACAGATACTGTTAAATGCGAGCAGAACAACTCAAAAAACGAGTTCAAATTAGAAGAAATGTCACCGGGTTATCAGTTATCGACACTGATCACACCGGATTTTGAATCGATCCGATCGTACCGAATTCGAATACAATGCTCCGACAATAACCGACCGTTTCTGACGTCATCGGTCGATATCTATGCCAGGATCGTCGACGAGAATGACAACGCGCCGGAGTTTAGCCATCCCCAGTACAGTTTTGAAATTGATGAAAACACGCCTGAGAATAGCACTATAAATATGGTGAGCGCTCTATCTTATTATTTTTAATTAATTTATAATTTGTAATATTTAAAAAAAATACTTTTTATTATTTAATTATGACAGCTTTTGTCAGCAAATGAAAAAACCTGACCAGATGTACTACTTTTACTACTACTACTACTACTACTACTACTACTACTACTACTACTACTACTACTACTACTACTACTACTACTGCTACTACTACTACTATTATTACTGCTACTACTACTACTACTACTACTACTACTACTACTACTACTACCACTACCACTACCACTACCACTACCACTACCACTACCACTACCACTACTACCACTACCACTACCACTACCACTACCACTACTACTACCACTACTACTACTACTACTACTACTACTACTACTACTGCTACTACTACTACTACTACTACTACTACTACTACTACTACTACTACTACTACTACTACTACTAATGAGAACATCCTTTTATTTTCATTTTAAAACTTAGGTTGTAATTGTAAAGTTAAAGTAATAAAACGTATAATGTAAATTATAATAGATATTCCACAATGCTCGCCATACATTTTAAATTGGCACGAAGAAAAATAGAATCAGCATTAAATTACGTTCAAATCGTGTTCCTATCACAGTAAATTGCGTAAGATGACGATAATAATAATAATAACAATAATAATAATAATAATAATAATAATTATAAATAATTATTTTTTAATACTACGAAAACAGATTTCTGCCAGCGACAGAGATGATGGCGAAAATTCGAGACTCAAATATTCGATAATGGAGACAAAATTATCGTCGAGTCTGGTATCAATAGACGAGAATACCGGTCGGTTGAGAACCGCATCTGTATTGGATTACGAGAAGATTAAAGAGATTAATTTCAAGGTCAGGGTCGTGGATTGTGGCATTCCGCCCCGAGAAGCAGATGCCAGCGTCAGGATAAAAGTTTGTATGGAATATCTCTTTTGCGACGATGACGATGATGTTGTTGTTGTTGTTGATGATGATGATTATGATGATGGTGGTGGTGATGATGATGATGATGATGATGATGAAGAAGAAGAAGAAGATGATGATGATAAAGATGATGATGATGATGATGAGAATTATATAGATGATGACAGGGATGGTGTTTGTCAAGATGATAACATCATAATTTTCATCGGAGGTATTTTATTACCAGCACCTATGTATCATATGTATCATTACATTACATCACAATCATCATCATCATCTTCATCTTTTTTTTCTTCTTCTTCATTTGTTTCTTCTTCATCTTCTTCGTCTTCTTCATCTTTTTCTTCTTCATCTCCTTCACATTCTTCATCTTCTTTTTCTTCATCTTCTTCTTCATCTTTTTCATCTTCTTCTTCTTCATCTCCTTCGTCTTCTTCATCTTCATCTTCTTCTTCTTTTTCAATATCATTGTCATCATCATTAACTTCCAGATAAACGACGTGAACGACGAGGCACCAACCTTCACAGCAAGCTCCTACCATTTCGTTGTGCAAGAAAATAATCAAGCCGGTCTCTGTTCGCTAATTAAGTTTTTGTTAACTAAATTAATTACCCAATTATTATTCAATTAATTAGATAATTTATTGATGACGCCAAAGTAAATTAGATTGATTAATTAATTAGATAATTTTTTGATGACGCCATATTGAATTAGATTAATCATTTAATTAGATAATTTTTTGATGACGTCATAGTGAATTTTTTTTCTCCCAAAGGAACTGAAGTGGGAATAGTGACAGCGATAGACGCCGATTCCTACCCAAACAACAATTTCCTGTACGAGTTAATGGATGAAGAGGAAGACGTCATTTTCAGCAGCAACAACAAAAACGAAAATGGCATCACATACCATCCAATTGATTCGGTGGATTCGTACAACAACATCAACAACAACAACAACAACAACAACAAAGATTATTTCAATCGCCGAATTCATAGCAGCGGCAATTTCAAATACCACCACAACAACCACATGCCAAAGAGAAGTAAGAAGCCAATTTTCTTTAGCGTTAACGTTAGAAACGGTCAAATACTAGCTACCGCAACTTTCGACAGAGAATCGGTATCCGAATACCGATTCAAAGTAAGAGCGATCGATTCCGGTAACGCCATGCTATCCGGTACAACAGAAGTCATTGTTAAAATCAGTGATGCTAACGATAACAAACCGAAAATAATTGATATAAAAAGACCGAGATTCGGTCACGGTACTACCGACGAATTGGTGATCGACAAACAGCATGAAAATGTTGATGAAGAGAACCTTTTGGAGACGATTGATGTCACAAGCACAACACTATCAAATCAAGTACCGGTCGGTTTTGAGATCTGCACATTCGTTGCTACCGACGCAGATGAAGGTGATAATGATGATGATGATGTTGTTGTTGTCTTGATGATGAAGACGACGACGATGATGGTGATGTTGGTAACGCTGATGACGATGACGACGAAGATGATGATGATTATAATTTAAAATTAAATTTTCGCGTAGGTGTCAATGCCAACTTGACGTACAGTGTCGTCGTGTTCGATCTTCATCCATCCATTACGTCATCCTCATCTTCATCTTCCTCATCCTCCTCCTCATCATCATCAACTCCACCGATAATAATAAAAGAGCTACCACCGCCAGCTTTTCAAATTGACCCAATCAACGGCCACCTGACGACTTCTCGCGACTTCTCCTCCCTCTCTTTCAGTCGCTACCGATTGTTAGTCACCGTCAAAGACGGCGGTGGTCTGTCAGTCACCATCAGGATGACGATAATAGTGGACGAAGAAGTTGCGTTCATTGCGTCAGACGGAGATGGTGGCGAATTTGTCGGAGGGACAAAAAATTTTCTACGTGGCCTGGCCTCTAAACACGGTCCGGTACTCGTGTTCGGTGTCGTGGCGGTATCGGTTATAATCGGCTTGCTGCTGATCGTAGCGATTGTAGCGGTAAAGACTCGAGACAGACGGAGAGCAAGGGAGATGGCGGGGATGGACACAGTCGGTAATGGCGGAGCGATTAGAGGCGATACGTACCACTGCAGATCGCAAGAGCAAAAAGTGATCGAGAAAGCTAACGGTTTTATCAGTAAGGAGAGTTCGGCGTTTCGAAACTTGTCAACTAGCGGTACTTATATTGTCGGTAGTGGAGTTAATAATTTGAACAGCAGTGGCAATGCGGATGTCACATGTAAGGCAAAGAATGAATATTTCGTGAGAAATGATTGCTATGGTGGAAGAAACTGTCCTACTGACAGTTCGGCACCAATGGTGAGTGTGTGAGGTGATTTGATTGGCTGGTTGATTGATTGAGTGATTTGATTGGCTGGTTGATTGATTGAGTGATTTGATTGGCTGGTTGATTGATTGAGTGATTTGATTGGCTTGTTGATTGATTGATTGAGTGATTTGATTGGCTTGTTGATTGATTGAGTGATTTGATTAGCTGGTTGATTGATAAATGATTGATTGATTGGCTGGCTTGTTGATTGATTGATGGATGAGTGGATAGAGAATGACCTTCAGACGAATGAATGAATGAAAGTTTCACGTAGTTGAGCAGTTGATTTGTGTGCCATTGAGGTCAATTAGTAATATTTTTTTTTCAAATTTAAAATGAATTCATGTAGACCGACATTAACTCGAACCTTTAGCATGTACGTGGTGAATTTTCAAATTCAAAAACATTATAAAAAAAATAAACAACACAACAATCGCAGACCTGCACGCTAAACTCAAGATCGACTCTCATCACACCATCTATCATAAACAACAACATCAACAACAACAACATCAACAAAAACACCAATGTTACATCACCGGTTTGTGTTGTTGTTAGTTGTTAATGTTGTTGTTGTCATCGTTGTTGTTGTTGTCGTTGTTTAAATGGATAGACTGTTTGGCTTCAAACTATTTATAAGCAGTGTTTGATTGCTTTTTTTGTATTTGTACTTGTCATTATTTTTGTATTTTGGGTATAGTTGTGTGATTGGTGTAGTTGTATTTCATGTTTTTTTTGTATTGTCTTTTTATTCATTTTTATAGCGCGCTCTTGTTCAAGGTGTATTTTACCACTAACCGGATTTGTATCTACATTTTCTTCATCATTGTCGTCTTGGTCATAATTTTTTTTATCACATTTACGTCATCACCATAATGATAATTATCTAAAATATAATAATAACGACAGCAACAATAACAACTACAACAACAACAACAACAATAATAATAATAACCCCCATCAGCTGATCACCAGTGTTATAGATAGAAACAGATTGCTTGACGATTCCTCTACAGACGATTCGACAACAATAACAACAATCACAAATAATAATAACAACAATAATAACAACAATAATAACAATAACAACAACTACGATGACGTCACGATTTCGAAGAAAGGAAATGGTTAGAGTTTTATTCGTTATCTTTGGAATTCAAATTTTGCTTATTTTTTTGCTTATTTATTTCATTATTCACTATTATTATTGCTAATGTTGTTGTTGTTATTATTATTATTATTGTTATTATTATTTTTATTTTTGTTATTATTATTGTTATTATTATTATTATCGCTATTGTTCTCTTGGCTTTTGTTGCTTGAGGTTCTCTGGAATTATTAATCTTTCTTTGTTTCGAAATAGGCGATATTAAAATAATAAAACATCGCGACGACACTAAAACAACAACAATAATAACAACAAAACAGCAACAACAAAAATAATAACAACAACAGCAATAATGATAATAATAATGACACTGACCAAACGTCAAATATGATTGGTCACGCTGAAGTCATAATCTCATTGAACCGTGCATTCCCTACCTACAGAATTATTATTATTATTGTTGTAGTTGTTGTTGTTGATGTTGTTGTTGTTGATATTGTTGTTGTTGTTGTTGTTGTTGTTGTTGTAAATGCATTTTCCATGTTATCGTTTAAATCCTTGTCTAACTTTTCTTGCATGTGCATGCGCGAGACATTAAAATATCATCATGGCTATCGTCGCCATCCTCATCGTTATCATCATCACAATCATTATCGTCTTCTTCTTCATCATCTTCATCATCGATATCATCATCACAATCATCATCATCGTCGTCGTCATCACCGTGTAGCCTCAAGTACATTGGGATAGCAACCGAAGAGATAAGATGGA
>NW_008703617.1:1145058-1177558 GCF_000326865.2 Helobdella robusta | reverse complement strand
TCATCACAGAAGAGACTTACAGAAAACTCAAAAGTTTAACTTAACTAAAACCCAAGAAGTTTTATAATTATATGATGCAAGCTGAGGCATATTTATTAGATGTACAGTAACAGGAAACATACAAAGAAAGCCATTCCCAGCAGGGAAAGTAAACATGGAACTGGTTTAAAAACAAGGAAAGGTGTTAAAATAATATATTTGTGCGTTTCTAAAACATTTGTTTTATCACTTTCCATGAGTTCTGTTTACTTTGCTTTACATGTTCGTGTCTTTCTCTCTTTCTTTTCAGTTAGCAAGCCAATAACGCGTGTATTGTGATATTCCCGGTAGATCTTCTACCTTTCTTTGGAGTAGTCTATCAAACAAGTCTTCCTTCATTTCAATCGCTCGTTCACTGATCATTCGTAGTATAAAGATAGCGTTCCTTGTGCCACAATCCTCTACAAAACCACATTTCAGGCCTGATTTTGCTTTATGTTCTCATCATCATAATTCTCAAGGGGAGTTTTGTAAAATGAATCATCAAGCTGATTGTTCGATGTAATAGACATATAATAATAAGATATATAAACATATACCTGTATGTATATCGATTATATACATCTAGTTCTATATATGTATATTTATATAGTAATACAGTAAAACTGGATATATGAGAATATGTGTAATATACAGTAGTAGTAATTAGAATGTGAGTTTTCATATCTATGTTTTGTAGTTTCTTGGTATATTTCACGGTTAATGCTTTGTTTGTGTTTTGAATTTTCGTTCAAAATTTTCCGAAATATTTTTCACCAGTTTATATTTAAATCGCTAAAATATCGTATTTTATTTATACTTAAATGAAATTATTTTTAATGGTAAAAATGGGATGGGACGATAAACCAATGTGAAGCCTTGCGTTAGTATCGCTGGGATTGATGAGAGTGTGATTATGACTGAATTTGATCCTTTGTTATTGTTTGTCATAATTTTTTTTAATTCAAATTATTTAAATTGAAAATCAAAGTTTTAAAAAGTGTCATTCATTTAACGACAGGCTGCTAGATTGCATTCATGTTGCTAATTAAAAGTATGCTTTGGTCTTACTCTTTTCTTTGTGTTTTGAAGTCTTTTTTATTTTAATAATAAATTATAATACATTTTTAAAATTTAAATGTTTAAAAGCCAGGCTTGGCTGAGTTAACAGTTATAATACTGACTATTGTTATAATATTAACTATTATAATACTTGTCATTTTTAACTAAATTGAAGAATAAGGTTTAGTAAGTATAGTAATTAATATTATATTATAATTATTGAGTTTAAAGTTTTATATTTTATTTATGTGACCACATGAAAGTAGGAGGAGCTAAAAATGGCATTAAGTCAAAGAAACTAATTTTTAAATTAATTTCAAAGTTGTGTTTTGCTATAATTATTTTCAGAGATTAGCTAATCTTCAAGTTTGCAGTATTCATTTTAAAAATTTTCCCAATAGATATGTATTACATTTCCTCATGACAACAGTCAACACATCAAAGATTTCCATTAAAAATTGTTTGATAATTTAATGGCCATACCTTTGGCAGAAGAACCAGAGCAGCAGTCGCAACAACAACATCACACTGATGCTACAACGACAGCAACAATCATTGACAGTAATATCATTAACAACAACGATAATAAGCGAAGAAGTAACTATATAATACTGAATTATTTAATGTTTAGTGAAGGTGTAATGGTAGTTAATTCACTTAAGAGAGTCTATACAATTATGTCAAATCGACTCACATATTTTGACTGTGTGACCCAGAAATTGTTTTGCATGATGAATCACTTATGGCTCTACTTTTCAGCTTGTGGGTTAATCTTCTACACTCTCTACATCATCTACGGCAGCTTTGTGTTCATCGTTCTCATTTTCTGCTCTGCTCTTGGTTGGTAAAACATTTTTATCATTTCTGGCTTTTATAGATTTTTTGGTTTTTATAATTTTTGGCTTTCAGTTTAAGGTACTCTCAAATGACAGTTTAGGAGCATTTAGTTCAGGAATGCCTAACATTTTTCATCCATCAATCAATTTATGTATCACTAAATTATGCATTCCAGGTTTCCTCTATCACATCCAAGACAGCCTGCTCTACCAGCCTAACGTCCCAACTGAGTCTCGACTCTTTGTCGATAATCCAAGTAGATTTGGTCTTCCCTACGAAAACATTCACCTTCACACTGCAGATGGCCTTGAACTTCACGCATATTTAATTAAACAGCCAGCCCCACAGTCCCACAATGCTTATACTGTTGTTTTCTTGCACGGCAATGCTGGAAATATTGGCCACAGGTTACTTACCATTCCTCTTTTTGCTATTATCATTGTTGTTAGTATAAGTTTTGTTATTTCAGATTGTACAACATACACCACATGTACCTGTACTGTGGGGTTAATGTACTGATGCCAGAATACCGGGGGTACGGGCTGAGCCAGGGTACCCCATCAGAAAGTGGTAAGACTGTGATGTTTTTGTGTTTCATAATTTTTTATTGTGTTTCATATTATTGTTACTTTATTTTATATTATAATTTCAACTATATTAAGTGGTAGTTTTTTATTTTATAATCAAATTTCACATTTAGACATTACAAATTTATTTCACACAGGCCTTTATATAGATGCTCAAACAGCGGTTGACTACATCCTGACTCGATCGGATTTAAACCACAGCAAAATCATCATCTTTGGCCGATCTCTAGGCGGCGCTGTCGCCATAAACGCTGCTGCTAGCACATCCCTACACTTAGGGGTCCAACCAGCCAGTTTAATAGTCGAAAATACTTTCACTAATATTAGAGATATGGGAAAGGTGTTGACTGGATTATCAATCATCGATCACTGTCCGACATTTCTGATTAAAAATAATGTTTGTTTTGGGTATTATTATTCTCATTAGCTTTGTTTTTTATTATTTATTATTATTTTTATTCTTCTTATTGTTATTTTTATTCTTCTTATTATTATTTTTCTAGTTTCCATCTGTTGAAGCTATTCAGCATGTAAAAGTACCGACGCTATTCATATGTGGCCTCAAAGATGAATTGGTGCCTCCTGATATGATGAGGCAGCTTTTCGAGGTCTATTTTTTATTATGTATTTATATTATTTATTTATCTATTTAATATTATTTACATAAATTCTTTCACTAATGTAACGTTGCATGTTTTAGCGCATGTTTTTCTTACAGTTTTATTTTTTTTAATTTCACATCATTTGGCTAACATCGCTGGACATTTCGTGGATTGTTGAAAGTGGGCGCTATATAAATGTATTTGTTGGAGTGACTGATTGATTGATTGACTGATTGATTGATCTTATATTTATATTTACTTATTTATTCTTATTTAATTACTTCTCTTTTTCCATGCATAGAAGTCTGGCAGCTTACTGAAGCGAATGTTTCTTGTTCCTAACGGTATGTAGCTTAGTAATAATAATCTTTAAAATAACTATGATATAACTTAAAATATAATTATTTATATAATTATACAAATTCTATTTTATAGTGCAATAAGGATAAAAATGTTTCCAATTAAATGAATCAAGCTGTTTTCATGTTATACGATATCCATATTTCTGTTAACTTAATACTACTATTATTATTTTATTATTGATATTATTATTATTATTATTGATATTATTATTATTATTATGATTATTATTATTATTATTATTATTGCTAACAGGGACCCACAATGAGTGCTGGAGGTTTCCTGGCTACTATGACCAGATTAACTCTTTCTTTAAAGAAGTCCATTAGTATTTTTTAGCATTAGTATTTTTATTATTTTATTAATAATAATAATAATAATATTATCATATTAATTGTTATTATTATTCAATTATAATTACAGATTGAGCAACACAGACAGGGCATGGAGCTGCAATCAGTGGAAATATTAACCACTAACAACTTTTGATTCATATCTTACTGCATACATAACACATGCATACATACATATACATACATACATACATATACACACATACATACATATATACAAAACGATACCTACATACATATACACACATACAATATACACACACATGTACAATAATACACAACACTCACACTTACGTACATGTGTGTATACTTGTTCGTTTGCTTGTGTGTATGTGCTTGCCTGTGTACATAGTTGTGTATGTGTGTGTATATATATATATATATATATATATTATATATATTATATATATATATATATATATATATATATATATGTACATTTATTAATGGCCTATTAATAATAATTATTATACTAATAGCAATTTAGGTGGTTAATTACTATCTATAAAACAGATATTGGTAGACCTATTATTTTCTTCTTATTATTCTTCTTATTATTTTCTGATTATTATTCTTTTTCTTATTATTATTAGTATCTTTGGTATCGATTCAAAATGGTTTTGTGTGGCTGCTTAGATATTTGTAATGAAGTTATATAAGATAATATAATAATATTCGATGACGTTTGTCTCATGTAACTTAACGTAACGATAGCATTGATTATGAAAGAAGAATACTGCTGATGCTTTTGGCTTTATTATTATTACTGTTATTGTTGTTATTATTATTTTTATTATTACCGTTGTTGGTGGTGGTGTTATTTTTGCTACGTTATGCCCTGTTGCGTGTTTATCATTTATACATTTCATAGCAAACTTTTCAGGCTAGGTTTGATATTGACTGATAAACTTTACAATTAAAGTAAAATAAATATTAATAACATAATATTAATAAATAATAATAACTGTTATAATTGTTGCTGTTGTTACGCTGAATCCTGTAGGTTTTCACATGACGTTGATTCTTTTAGCGGTTCATTCTTCTGTTTGTTTGCTCTAAATTGGCTGACTATGAATAATATTACATTCCGGGTTTTTATCTTTTCTCATTCGTTCGTTATTTATTTCATTTATTATTCGTTTTATAATTTATTTCTCATTTTTTCCATCTATCCATCCATCCATTCAGTCATCCACTCATCTATCTATCCATCCATCTAACCACTCATTCATTTATCCATCTATCTATCCACTCATCCATCTATCCATCCAGCTGTCTATCCATTATCATTGTAATTATTAGTAGTTTGTACCACCATATTTTTTATTCACCTTACATTTTTCATTTAAATACTAAAGATCAATAAGAAAACTATTCAAATTTTGACGAATTTGTTGCAAAAAAATGTTAACGTCGAATTTTCAAGCGTGTTTTTGGTCGGTTTTTGAATTAATTTTTATTTACAACCTTAACAGACTTTTATAAATTGTGATACACGTGTGCATGTAAGTTTGTTTGTGTGTGTGTGCACGCGATTTTTACCTTTATAGCCGATTTTTTATTTATTAAATAAAAAATACACAAGCACAGATTAATTTCAATTTACTAAACGTTTTATTGTTAATACAATCCTCTATAACTATCCTATCCATCAAAGAGTAATTGATCTATCTAACTATCTGAAATCCATCCATCTGTCTATCTAATTATCTATCCATCTATCTATCTATCTGACATCCATTATCTATCTAGCCTCCATCCATTCATTCGTTTAGTTATTAAGATTTAGTTTGCAGGATATTATAAAAGAGATTTGATAAACGTCTTTGATGGCTAGACAATAAAGAGCATGTGGTCCTAATAGGCGAGTTGATATTTGAAATTAGTGTCCCCAGCAGATGTTCGCTAGATGGCAGGTTTGCATAATTGATCATGCCTTGTTTAGTCAGCAGTGTTTCGCCGACAGCTCCTCCTAGCAAGTGTACGTCGGGTAATTTCTTGAATGTTCTTATCATCTTGGGCACGTTATCCTCCGTTGAAACAATCAGAGCTGTGTGTAAAGTCATCAGGTCACTTAGGTTTTTGTATTTTGTCTCCATCAAACATTTTCTAGAGGCGAGATTAATTAATTATTAATAATTATAGAATAAATTCAAATGATATATGTAGTGACAATTCAAACACACACACACAAAGACTTTATGACATTTAAAGAAAATAAAACAAGATAACCAAAAAAAAATATTAAGCCTAATCAAAAAATAATGTGTCAAATATAGACCTCATGATATTTTCAGGAAATACAACAAGGTGCAGGGAATTATCTAGAAATAAATTATTAATGACGGTCAGTCGTCTGATATCAAAGCTGTCTAGCTGACATAGTGCAACGAGAAAACTGTTTGACAATATTTTATGGGCTTCTTTCTTTAAAAACTGTTCATACTTGTTGTCCTGTTACAAATATAGTTCCAATAAATGAATATAAATAACTAATATAAATAATATATATAATTAGTATATATATGTATGTATGTATATATATAAGCCTATAATTTAATAAATTCCAACAAATTTGCTAGCTAATAAGCAATTAATAACTAATATTAAATAATGATCATGGTCAAAACATTAATCAACAAAAATTAAATGACAGTTCATAAAAACAAATAAACATTCAAGACACATGTTATTAATAATTAGTAACAATATATAAGTTTACTGAATATATAAATGAATAAATAATTCAATAAAAATATGGTGAAACAAAATATTACACATTTTGTTACCAATTAACTATGATTAATTGTAAATCAATAAACTATTTAATCAAATTAATTAATCAAAACCACGACACAACCATTTAAAAATTGAACATAAAAAAATATAGCACCCCACTTTAATACTGAGAGCCCTATTCCCAAAAGTTTCCTGTTTTCTGTATTTGATGATGGAACATGTCAATGACAAGTCTTCAGTAAGTTGTTCTGGGTAGAATGGCTTTGTGATCTCTTCCATCACCCTCCTCTCCAAAATACTAGGCCTGGGTTTGCTACCCCGAAATTTGTATCGACATTGATTGAGTTGGCAAGTTTTTAAGCCTGCAGTGATGAAATGTGTAACAAATGGATTCATTAAATTTTGATAAGATTCTTCAAAAATCTTTGTAAAACATTTTGTAAATCTTACTTAAAATGTTGCTAAAAAAGAGATCACAACGCCAACGGACACAGCTATGGACATTCGTTAAAAAATGAGCTTTCTCACAAATCATGAAACTACCCATTCCTACCTTTGCTAAATCATTAAAATTAAAATAAATTAAATTAAAAATTAGTAAACAAAACATTAAAGCTTAACTTCATCGTTTTTTCACCGTTTTTATTTAAGTTTAGAACAGGGATTGTAACAAGTAACGATGAACAAGAAAAAATCTTAAACAAAAACTTACAAATCAGCGGCTCGGTTGGAATCGTAAAATAAATGATTTGAAAAAAAGCGACTTCAAATATTTTTAAAATGGCGTCGTGTTTAGTTCAATATTTATCACAGAACCGTACTTGCACGTCTCCAATAAGGCCAAAGGTTCCTCAAAGTCGCAATTCGCATTTTATTTAGATAAAATTGGAACCAAATATATAGGACCATATAACATAACATATAATAGATTGTTATCGTTATTTTTTCATATTAATCATATTGATATATGTTAGATGTCATCTGCATCTGTGAGTGACTGTCATCCTATTTTATTTTTCTTGTTTTGAATAAATTAAATTATGACGTAAAACAATTGTTTTTGTGATTAGTAGTATATATAAATGTACAATCCGCGTCAATTTTGTAAGACACTACTGATACATTAAGAGCATTTTGTTTGTACCATTAAAAAGTTAATGCAACACTAATCATTGTGAAACCATTTGATATTTATCAGAAAAGAAAGTAATGCAAAAAATTACATTTTAAATGTCAAGTCATTTTATTGATGATGAGAGAAAAAAATTAAATTCAGTCTAAATGAATAATAAAAATGATAATAGTATCTAGTTTGATGGGTGAAATAAAAAGCTATTTTTAGAAAAAATTTCTAGGCATCAGGGCCTTCCCCGCCAGGAATCAACTGTGAAAAAATAGTTAAAACAACTTTTTAATGAAATTAAATCATTTTATTAACTAATTATTTTAAATTTCATGTAAATAACTTTATCAATTTTTTACTCCATAATTTAAAAAAAGTAAATAAAAAGTATCATAACCATGGTTATGTTATTCCCATTGAGTAAAATTCGTTCCAGTTTAGTTATTCGACGGCCCTCTGGAGTGGTTTCACTAAAAATAATGAAAGATAGTAAATGTCTGAAATTTTTGTTTGTTATATATAATTAAATATATGCATGTATGTGTTAAAAATTTAAATTCAATAATAAATTATTTAAAAACATCAAATTAGTTATTTGAAATGAAAGATTGTTTAATGCTAAAGTAACGTACAATTCTGTAACATCCTCTAGGACCATATCTATGCATTTACAAGATGGGATGGGCCAGAGTTAAATTAATAACAAGGAGTCCAAATAAAGGTTATAAATCATTTTATAAATAGTTAACTTCACTAAGGATAATATCAATCATGGAAAAACAAGAAAACATTAACCAAGTAATTAATTTCAACTTATCATTTAAAGTTAAACTATATTTAAGTTTATAAAATTTAACAAAGAACAAATGAATGAAAATAAAATTTTGTCACAAAAGTGACAAAACCTGATTACTCGCTGCAGACACCTACCTACACTAATAAAATAGACACTGACAAACATTCATGTTTCAAACCTAAAAGGATACTGACAAAATCATCAAACCCAAGCAGAGTTCCAACAATTTCTTTTTCATTTTTCATAATTATGTGAATTTTGGACCCAATGCACTTGTCCACTAATTCTGAATTTAAATTTCATGATGAAGTGAAAAAATAAAGTTGGAAACGTGAAAAAAATAATAAATTCACCTAGTGGCAGGAGTTGAGACGGATTTGCGAGAGACATGACACTAAATAAATCAAAAACGTTCGATCTCTAAACTTAAACAAGCCAAGAACCAAAACAAACGAAAACTGAATCTAACGCAAAAAGTTTAAAAATTTAAAAGTAAGTCAGAAAAATGTTTTAGCGCTTGATAAACAAGATCTGTATTCAGGTATTCGTAGTGTACGTACTGGTTCACCCATGCAAAAAAAAATTTCGATATTTTTACATTAAAAAATGTAACAAGTAAGAAAATATAAAAATTTGGTTAGTGTTAAACAAATTTATTCGATCGAACATATCGAAAAAAGTAAAAATGTACTACAAAAATTCGCAAATAAATAAATATATATATATATATATATATATATATATACTGACAAAATCATACATACATAAGCACACATAAATGTATATACATATTTATTGTATTGTATTGTATCGTATCAAACAAATGAATGAACAAACGAATTTATCCAAGTATCGATCCATAAGCCAATCAATTAACGAATCATAAATAAATTATACAATTATCTAATAAATTAACCAATCAATATCAACCAATTCACCAACGAATCAATAAACAGTTAATTAACTGGTTCAATCTCTTTCATTGAGTTGACTGCACTTGTCAACAAATTTACTTGGGCCTGTAGATCAAAGAATTAAAAATTAAAACCAAAGAATAAACGAAATGAATGCCAAACCCCTAAAAGAAAGAACATCATAAACGGTAACGACAAAATAACTAACAAAATCAACGAAATTAACTCAAAAACACATAATTTAATGAACAATTAATGATGACGATAACGATGATGACAACGACGAGAATGATGAAAATTAATATTAACTGACCCTAGAATGTTTCAGTTCAAGCTCCGCAAGATCGATCAGGTTCTTCTTGAATAGTGCAATTCTTCTACTTTTGAAGTCGGCCAACTCTGTGCCGTGATAATGATGGCATCGTTCGATATGATACATCGCCATGATGATACATTGTGATGATGATTTTCATAACAATACTGATTATGATACTCATGATGAATTATGATAATCTTTTCAAGAAAATATAACTACAAATGAAAGGTACAGTGATAAACAAAGCACGGAAATTTGTCGACTATCACAACTATACTATCGTCATTATCATCATCATCATAACCATATAATCATCATCATAACCACATCATCATCATAACCACATCATCATCATAATCGCAATCACCTTGTTTGGCAGTAACGCTCATCTTTTCAACTTTCTCTGACAAATTTCTCTCAGCTTCTTCAGCCTAAGAAAACAAAATCAAACAATTTTCATTTCATTACAAAAAATTATTATTAATCACTCGCATCATAATATTATAATTATTATATTTATAACTATTATTATTTTATAATTATTTTCGTCATCATTAACACCATAAAGACAGCTTCATAAAATCCAGCAAAACGTAAAAAATGAAAAAAAAAACTAAAGTAAAAAACGGACAGCATCAGTAGGTTTATTTTTAGCGCGTGTTTTTTCCAAAGTTTTAGTGGCGATGTCCAGATTTGAGATCATCTTCAGCCTCCTAAACAGAAGGTTCTTAGCGGCCATGGTGTCTCTCATGTAGTATTTCAATGTATCTGTAAGCTTCAAATCCTCATCTGAGGACACCCTGCCTTCTATTTTCTGGGACATTTTTGAAATTTTTAGATTGATTTGATCGCAGTAGATAGTGAATGAATGAGTGAGTGAAGTGAGTGAGTGTATGAATGAAAGAATGAATGTATGTGAATGAATGTTGTCATCATTACTAACTCTCGCTTTTTCCAAAGTTTCAGCTATTTTGTTCAACAACCTAATTGAAAAAAACATCAAAACTAATTAATTAATTCATCAATTAACTAAGCGACACATTAATGACTAATCAATAAATTAATAACCAGATCATCAAAAACAACGACAACTGAAATATTACTTTTCCAAATCTTGATTATCAATGGCAGCCAGCTGAACAAGATTTGTCGATATCTTGATGTAACTGTCGGCAACATCTGAAACAAATACCATTAAAATAACAACTAAAGATTGAAACAAAAAAAACCAACCAACCACCAAAGTTGTTTACATTATAATACTCAAATATCCTATCGCCAATAACGAAAACCAGCGAATGACGAAGCACCCACCTAGAAAAAAGTCACCAAACAATGCAAACTTTTATGGCTTCTAGTCATCTTGTCTGCCTTATTGGCGCAATCCTTGATACGATTGAAATACTCAACGAGGAAGGCCCTCTGTCCCTCAAAATATTCATCAGTATCTTTCTGGTTCGACAGCAACATCTCATCAGCCGACTGACTGACGCTCTTCAAAAATCCGGAGATCTTCTCTCGATTGTTCTTGCCTCTGACGTTCAGCTGGCATTATTTATTATTAAAATAGCTGTGATTATAACATACGAAAATTTCAGAGAAATTTTAATAAAAAATGAATGAACACAAAAATTTTGTTCATAAATTTATTTACAAACATTTTAAATATAAAAAAACATCAAACTATCTCTTATTCATTCTTTCATTAATTCATTCAACATTCATCTATTCATTCAGAAATTATCCATCTATTTAACCATAAATCAATCCATCCATCTATCAATCCATCCATCCAATCGTCAATAAATGAATAAAAAGGGAAGGGGGTCCACCTCGGATTGGTACTCAAGGAAAACTTTGAAATTGACATCAGACCTGAGGTAAGAATGGCTTGCCAACCTTTGCAAGAAGACTTCATGCATAGCTACTGTCTTCTTAAATGTGGCCAAATATTCACTGCGTGTGTGCGTGCGTGCGTGCGCGTGTGTGTGTGTGTGAGTGTCATAATCATCATCCTTATCATCATCACTTTTATTAACATTACTCATCCCAATTACTTAACAATTATCGATTACTGAATACTGAATTAGTAAATCAGCACTGATGAATAGTTACTAACGCTTCTAATTCCTGCTTCATCTTCTGGAATTCGTCATGTGGAATGCGCTTGTCGAGGTCTCCTAAGGTCTGCAACTTCTCCCTCGATGCATCAAAGTCAGGCCTCGGTGGCACTGGTGGAATCTTCAGTGACGACGACGACGACGACGATGAGGAACGTGATGAAGATAATGAGCGTGATGAAGATAACGATGATGTGAGAGAATAAAAATGATAGCAGCCAGCCAGTGATAAACAAGCAACCATGCAAAACTATAACCGCACCTTAACCATCCTTGAAGCTATAAAAGAACCACATTCCAACAAAGAGATATGCAAATATAGAAACATACACACAAAAATAGACACATACACACAAAAATAGACACAAACAAACTAACATACAAACATATATAGACACATACAAACACAGACACATAAAATTTATTTTCATTTATTTACATTTTGCTCTACAAAGTTCTACAAAGTTCTTAGATTCAGATACATACACACACACATACAAACCCACATACCCATACACACACAAGAACACACACATACATACCACAATACCAGCATAATCTTCATTAGCCTCGAGAGCATCATGCAACCAAACAAACTCATCATGATGACGAACAACTGATATTTCAGGACTGCTAAATTCAGGAAGCGTAGTCTGAAAAAAGGAAAAAAATTATCTCTATTTAAGATTTTGTAAAACCCAAAAAGTATATTTACATAAACATACACCAGGTCATAAGTGTTTATATAATATCATCCCAAATCTAAACACACACATATTTATATACATAAATACTGGACATATTAATAGATACATATATACCCTCCCTCCTAAATACACATATATCCAGATACCTTAGTATGTACTGTAAACTTCACAGTATCTTTTTCACTAAGAGCATCTGATATGTCAACAGTAAGTGAAGCAGTCTCACTATTCAAGTCCACAATCTCTGGGGACTAGTTAGGAAAAATTATCTTTATTTATTATTTGATTAACACTAATTAAATAAAATTAAGGATAAATAATTCATTAATCAAATCAGAGTGGTGAACTAATTTAATTACTAAACAAACATTATTATTAACAATCATTGAGTATAAAACTCAGTTAAAAGAGGTTAAAAGTTAATGTTTTTATGGAAAAAAAAACCCACAGTGTCCTGACTTTCTTGGAGGGGGTTGTTTCCTACATCTTCCTGTTCATTTTTAATTAATTTTGTGAGTTTTAAATTGTTAACAAAATTAAATTAATTATTAAAAAAAATAGATTTAAAATTACATAAATTAAATTTTTCAACATTCTGCAAATTAAATTAGAGATTATGTAATTTAGTCTAAAAAACCAGAAAATAATAATAAAGAAATTTAAAATTTAATTAAATAATTCTCCTCTATTTCATTTCCCTGATTCTAACTTTTTAAGATTTAGATTTAAATAAGATTTTATTTTACTGAAAAATTAATTAAATTGGAACATATGACAAAAATACTCGCCATCATTTTTTAGTATTTATTTATTTATTATAATTTACTTATTTTATTAATTTATTATATTATTTAAATGAGACTTTAGAGGGGCGAAATTGGTCACAAGAAAATGTTTTCAACTGTTGACATATTCGAGAGGCGTTTAAAAGTTTTAAAGTTAATTTAATTATTAAAAATAGTAAATTAAAATAAAAACTAGAATATATAAAAAATGATAAAAACAATTATAATAGCTATTTTATTTCTCATATTTTATGCCTAAAACTACTTTTATCTCAACCCTAGTAACATTTTGCATTTGTTTTATCTATGCTTAGAATGCAAATGATTATCTAAATATCGCCCGCCTGTTAACAAGATTTAAAAAAATACGTAAAAAATTAAATAAAAATCATGTCGCAGAATTTCCGTATTCGAATACATTTCGTGAATATTTTAAATGGTTCCGGAGAACCGCTGACTAAAATATGGCATTACGTTGACGTAAAAAAAGTTTCGACCATATCAGACCTGATCAGACAAATTACAAAAAGATACGAACTTTCCCCCAATTCCGTTCATTACTTGCAACTTGGGGACAGTTTCTTGCCTACTGCCGAAACAATAAATATACTTAGGGATGACGAGTGCATCACGTAAGTAATGAATCTCACTCAATTAATTCCAATTGAATCTGTTATGAATAATAAACTGAAACTCAAATTGATTGGTACAGCTGATTTACATTTGATTCTGATTTTATCCTCATTCTTCTTTGATTTTATAATTTTATTGTATTAATAATTTAATTAATTATTAAAGTGATCTACTTTTAAAAACTATCATTTAATTAATGTTTAATTATTCCTATTGTATTAATAATAATTAATTTTAATTAAACATCTAATCTAATTGAAGTAATCTATTTTTTTACAATTTTTACAAAATATTTAATGATAATTAATCTTAATATTTCATCAGAATGCATAAAGTAGAAGGAGTAACAAGCTCTAACATCTCTTCATTGCAGCATAAAAATCAAGAAGATAAATTAACTACTAAAAGTTACTATTAATATTATTTATGTTATAATTGTAATTATAAATAAATTTATTTATAATTTTTAGAAAAGAAACATCAAAAAAACAAAGCAGCCACAGATCAAATATCAACTTTAGTTGACTATGATGATGGCGATGATGATACTACTATTACCTCTGCTCCTACTGTTACTGCTACTACTACTACTACTGATAATAATAGTAATAATAATACCCTAACTAATACTACTGTAGCCTGTAATGTAAAAGATCATCTTGATGATGATGATGATGATTGTAATGGTATTGATGATGATGATAATGATAACAACAACAATAATAATAATGATAATAATAAGGATGATAATTACAATAATGGTAATAATGGTGAGATAAATAGAAAGAAAAGAAAACGAAGAAGAAAGAGAAAATTGCAAGCGGATGAAGCCAAAATATCAACCAATCAAATTAAACGTATGGAGACTGACGACAATAATAGTAATAATAATAATGATAACAACATTAATAATAATAATATTAGCAAAGATAGCAATATCAATAACAACATATGTGTTAACAACAATAACAACCACAACATCAATAACAATCTCCAGAGTAAAAATGGATTCAGCCAAAAATCTATATATAAATTCGGTGATATTCATAACAATTTTAAAAGAAAACATATAGTTTTTGGTGACGATGATGATGACGATGATAACGATCACCAAATTAAAAAAAAGAATAATAATAGTTATGATATTAGTAGTAGTAGTAGTGGTAATGGTAGTGATAATCATAACAAGAATGGCAGTGCATCATGTTCTGGCACCATTCTCAATAAAGACATTAATAAAGTTGCTATTTATAACGATGATGACAACAACATTAACTATAATAATAATAACAACAATAATAATAGTACTAACAACAACTACATCAATCATACTGACAACAATCTTAATCATCACAGCAATTACGACGACATTAAAGTTAACAATCCTGACGCTAACAACGACTACGGATATAGCAATAGCAAGCATAACAGCAGTCATCATCGTGATAAGAATAACAAGAATAACAACAAGTATGGTAACAGGAGTAACAAAAATGTTAAACAGACACAAAGAAGACTCCAAGTGTTCAGGAGATATACAACTGCTGATACCAAAAATAACAATGATAATAATAATAATAACGATAACAATAACAACAATAATAATAGTAATAATAATGACAATAATAATAATAATAATAATGACGAGTGTGAAGATGACAAAGTGGCAGCCATTGATTTTTCGTCTCTACCATCCTTAAAAGTTGTCCCTGAAGTAGGAAAAACCATTGCTTATAAGGTGACGACGACGATGATGATGTCGTTGGTGCTGCTGATGATGTTGTTGTCGATGATGATGATGTTGTTGTTGATGATGATGTTAGCGATGGTTATGGTGATGATGATTTAGATATTCTTGGTGATAATGTTGACTATGGTTTTTCACGTTTTTAATAATTGAACAATGGTCATGGTAATGGTTATCGCAATGTTGATTACCATGATAATAATGATGATGATAATGATTATTTAACATTACACAGGTACTCGAAATGTCTTCAGATTACTGTCCCACAATATCTGACTATAAGGTTAGTTGGTGACGACGACGATGATGATGTTCTTAATGATGATGATGATGTTCTTAATGATAATGATGTTATGGACGATGATGATACGGATGTCGTATTTAACAGCAAGCAAAACTTCTGAGCTACTGTGCAATGACAAAATCCTTGCAACTGCAGCTGCTGTATAAAGAGAAGAGGACTGGTTTGTTGTCGTTCATTTTAACGTTCTTTTATTCATTAATTCATTCATGCATTCGTATCCTCGTTCATTCATTCATTCATATCCTTATTTGTTCATTCATAAATACATTCATCCATTCACATCATTGTCAGCTATGTTAATATTAGCTAAAGCAGTAGCATTAGTAGTAGTAGTAGTAGCGGCAATACCATCATCACCAACAACAACAGGACAAGGCAAATTTGATTTAACTATTGAAGATGATGAAGTCATACTGACAAACATGACAAACAACGATATTGTGAGTAAGATCTCTCTCTATCTCTCTCTCTCTTTCCCTCATTCTCTTTCTCTCTATATGTGTGTGTATATATATATATATATATATATATATATAAAATATATATATATATATATACATATACGGTGCGTGTTTGTGAATTTGTATATAAATTTTACCAAGAAAACCAATAAAATTTTGATTAGAAATTTCACTGTATAGTCATTAATAACGTTGATAAACATTGATGCGTATGCGCATATAAATAATATATTAAATAAATAAATCATTTAACTTGATTGATTGGTTAATTGATTGATTGGTTAATTGATTGATTTGATTGATTTAAACTCAACAATCACACAGGTGCACCTGTCTTGGGACAGCTTGATTGAACCAAAGTTAATCAGTTAGTTGATGGGGACGATAGCCAAGACAGCTATGATGATTGTGAAAACGACGATGATGTTGCTGATGATGATGAAATGGGCAACGAGAACAGCTATGATGAATGCAATGATGGTTGATGAAAAAAAAAGTTTTAAATCAAATAAAATGCTGTAAAAATATAAGTGACTAATTCGCCAGCTTGTTAGTTCATAAAAAATATGATTCAAAATTGAAATGGAAATGTTTTAAAGTAGCAGAAGATGGGAATTATTGCTAGAAAACAATTAAACACAATATGGCTATATACATTTATTTATTATTTTATCATTATCTAGTGTCTTTACTTCTTACTATCAATCTCTATCTACTTATCTATCTGTTAATCCCTCCAATGATTTTTCTGTCAATCATCATATCACCAGTTGTCAAGAAAATCAAACCCAGTCTTCACAAGAGGTGTATCCTGTTGTTTGATTGGCTGCTTGGTTATGACATCATTATTATTTTCATTGAAGTCTGTCAGATTAGTATCATATTCGACATTTCCAAAAGCTTTATCATCGGTGCTTGTTTCACCAAATTCGTCACTGAGAAAAATTTTGTTAGCGGTGCCATCTTCACATTTTTTATTTTTAATATGTAAATTAGTACCATCAATATCTACATTATCATCAATATCATAGTTTTTTGTTTTACCAAAATCACTATCTGAAGCACAGAATCCTAAATTAACTTTTGAAACTGCACTAATTCCTGTTTCAAATTTCAATTTCCCACTCAACTTATTATTTTGCATTTTATCAGAAGATGGCGGGCTCCTGCCTAATTCAACACCAGGCTTGAAACTGATAGTGCTATTCTCCTGTTTCTTTTTAGCTAAAACTTCACCATGACCATTTTCATCCAGGGATGATTTCTTCAAGCCAAACCTTTCAAACATTTCTTCTACTTCATTTTTTGAGTTACTTTTATTGGCTTTGGAGCATATATTATTATAATTATTATTATTATTGTTATTATTTAGATTGTTAGACTTGTTGTTGCTTGACTTGTCAAAACTTGGCAATCTATTTTTGTTTGAGGTAGTTTTTGTGATCAGATCTTTTGGTTTTGTTTCAATGAATAGTCCTGCTACTGTTAAATCTTGCTGGCTCTAAAACGAACAAATTTGAAAAAAAATTTTAATTTTAGATGTAATAAATTGAAAACTCATTTTAAAATGAATTTATGAAAAAATTAAAAATTTAATTAAGAGTAAAAACAAAACGATATTACAGAGAGACAAAATGAAAGAAACAAAGAGAGAAAGATAGGAACATAGCAATATACTAATTAGATGAACAAATGTGAAGCAGGCCTTGGTTCTCCATGAAAAGGGTCCTGAATGTTCATCTTTCCATGTCCAACCCTGATTCATAATAAAAAGTCATAAATATTTAATATTTACTGTTACAATTCAAATGTATAAACTCACAGAATCATCTTGTTCTAAATCAACCACCACTTTCTCCCCGGATTCGATCTTGAAAAATGACGGAATATCGCTTATAAATAAGTTTTCTTGTACCGTAGCAAAATCATCGTCGCCATCTTCCTCGTCATTGTCGCTTTTTTTCTTGTTAAAGTGGACACCGAAATAAAGTTTATTAATTAAATCTTCACGTTTTTCAACATCTAAATCATCCCAATCGTTTAAATGTTCTTTTTTTAAATTAACAATTTCATTAACGAAGCATTTTGATAAATTATTAATCGATGAGAAATACTCGATCTCCAACTCATTCATCTTTAAATTTATAAAATTGAATTTCAATTATAAAATGGAAATGTTCGATTTAATTAGCAAATTAGATGAGCATCGATTTATTCGAGTATTTTTGTAGTTACAAATTAGTCCGTTTAACTGATTTAAAAATAGTTTTAGCTGTTTAATACACATAAAATGCTATAAATAAGTTTTATTGTATAATGAATATTGTTAAATGAGTTTAAACATTTCAAAAATTCAATCAAAAATTGTCATTTTTAAACAATTATTTACAAATATTCTCAAACCGATGTCCATTTTCTATAAAATAAAAATGTAATATTGATTGCTTCATCGTATAAAATTGAGATAAAACACTTAAAATGTATTTTAAAAAGTCTAATCAGTAGTGCAAAATCGAAAGAAAAAAGAATTTCTAACAAAACAAATTACCAAATGACGAAAACTGATACCATTATTCGTTATATCTCAGTGACTAATCCATCGAAATTCATTAACTTATCCCTAATAATTAATAAACTATCATTAAAACAGACATTTGACGATATTTTTGTTCTCACTGCCAGGAAGTTAGGGCGTTATGGGTGGTGACCTGGTCAACCTCGGACACCCTTCTGTTACCCCTGGGGTCATTCTTATGCAGGGGTTTGCGTTTTTCACTCATCGTTGAAATGGTCGGTTCGTCAGAAAAGTCATCTTCCTGTTTTTTTTTATTTAATTTTGTTCAATTTTATTTTAATGTTTGATATTTTACAAGTTTAATTATTTTCAATTATTTTTATTTTAAAGAAATAAATTTGTAGACTTGATCTTGTACGAAGTCCTGATCGTTGATTATTTCTTCTTTGTTGTTCTTTTCACTGGCCTGCGAAATGAAATTTTTCACCATTTCAATTCTTTATAAAACTTCTTACATATTAACTCAATAAATATTTTTTCCCAATTTAATTCACATTTCAACATTTCAAACGAAATCCCACCACAAATTACACACACACACAAACACACACACACACAAACACACCCACCCACACACACACACACACACCTTGCAAGAAACGATGATGACGAATATCAAGTGGAACCCGATATAAATGGCACCCAAAATACCGAGCATCCAGAAATCAACCATCTTCACGTCCGAACAAGAAATGACGTTTGGCGCCAACTTTCCGACGATGGCGTGCCATACGCAAATAGCCGCTAAAATAGTCATCGATCCTAATATGTACTTGTCCTAGCGATAATTTAACAAATTTTTATTAATCGAATAAGTTTGATGAACTATTATTGGTAGTTTTAAATGCCAACCAGCCAATCACAATCAACTAACCAGCCAATCACAATTGACTAATCAACCAGTCACAATCAACCAACCAATCAGACTATAACCAACCAACCAGCCAATCACAATCAACTAACCAGCCAATCATAATCAACTAATCAAAAAATCAACCAATCACAATCAACCAACCAGCCAGTCACAATGGACTAACCAGCCCACCAATCACAACTCACCAAGTAGGTAAGATAGGATATCATTGGTAGATTTTGATTGACGACAAATTTGAAGGAGACAGTTGTTAGCAGCAGGATGAACGTCAGCTGCAACCTCGTGTGTGGAGCGTCCAAACTCACCGAGAAAGTCGAGAAGGAAAGACTGCATATCAAGAACTGGATGAATGAATGAAGGAGTGAATGAGTAAGTGAATGAGTAAATGAATGAATGAAGGAATGAATGAATAAATAAACGAACGAATGGATGAATGGATGAATGAAGTAACAAACGAATAAGTACGGTTAATCGATCGAGTAATTTAACGAATGAACGATCGAATTTACTCATTTCAACTAACTTTCTCCATTTAAACTGGAAATAAAAACTAAACGATGAAGAAAAGAACTCAACCATGACGACGAGAATGTTCCAGATGAAAAATTGTGGTCTCCTGGTTACAGTGGCAGCAACCGAAAAGGATGGGTGCTTGTTGTTGTCGCTCTTGAAAGCCTCATCTCGAAACTTCGTCCACGTGTTTACTCCTTCGTGATGGTCATGATGAGGACGATGATGGTGATGGTGGCGATTATGATGATGATGATGGCGATGATGGTCATGATGGCGATTATGATGATGATAATGGCGATGATGATGATAGAGGTAGAGGTGACAAAAATGAAATCAAGCATGCAAAAGCGGACACGTGTTTCATGCATCGGAATTCGGTAATTGAGGCTAATTGATGGATCACGTGGTTTCTGACGTCACAGTTATTATTTTTCGTCATAACAACAGCGTCAAGATCAGAACTAAAAACAATGTTAGAGCAAGAAAACAATAATAACAGTATACGCAACACAACCAACAAGCAAAACATTTATAGCAACAAAGCAACATCAACAAATACCCTTGATAACATCAACAAATGCATTAGCAACAACAACAACATCAGCAACAACAAAAACAATATCAACCTTTATTCAACCGCCATTCTTGTTCATCGGTGAATGAGTTCGTGATAAGAACGCTCTTTTCATGGCAGTCTTCAACGAACTCGACTTCATCATCACTGCGTTCTGTCGTTAGGCTTATCGACAACATCTGCATGTGTGTGTGCGTGCGTGTGTGTGTGAATGTGTATGTGTACGAGTGTGTGTACGTGTGCGTGTGTGTGAGTTCGACTGCGCTTAAGTGGCGTTATGAATGAATGTAAACATTCGTATTGATGGGGGCCAACGTAATCTTTCAAATGCGAACATTGTATAAAAGCGGGCTGTCGTTTCCATTCATCCATTTTTGTTCGTTCGTTTGCTCATTCATTTATTTGTTTCTATGTTCGTTCTCTCGTTCGTGCATCCATTAATACATCCATTTATGTATGCATTCGTTCATTCATCTCAAGCTTAAATTCCATGTAAAAATTATGGCGTGTCGGTTGCGCATACTGCACATGGGTACATCCATACATTCATATACAAACATTCATTCACACAAACGTGCATACAAGGAAGCATACGTATAAACGTACATACATACATACTACATACATACATACATACATACATACATACATACATACATACATACATACATACATACATACATACATACATACATACATACATACATATGCATATTTGTACACTGAATTTTGTATTTACCGTTTCGTCTGAACAAAGTCTCAAAAGCGCGTCGAATGATTGTCGCATCGCAACAATAAAATAAATTACACGCTGTATGAATTTGTACGCATGTTGGTATGTATGTATGTATGTTTGTTTGTTTGTTTGTTTGTATGTATGTATGTATGTATGTATGTATGTATGTATGTATGTATGTATGTATGTATGTATGTATGTATGTATGTATGTATGTATGTATGTTTTGCAGTTTGAACATTGTATCACAGTGTAAGTATTAATATATTAGATATCATTTATGATATGTTATATTATTGCCTCGTTTTTTGGGTCTGTGTTTGTGTGTGTGTGTGTGTACGTGCGAGTTCTTGTACGCTTGGTGTTTGTTTGTTTGGATGGATGGTTGGATGTGACTGTATGTGTGTGTGTGTCGGTTTTTAAATGCATTTAGTTTCTTAGAATGAGAAAAAGTTTTCATGTCTTTGTTATCGGTCTTCTATTTGAAGTTTTTTTTTCCTATGTTGTCTTTGTTGTTGTTTGCGCATGCGTCGCGAAGCATTAAGTTTTAACGGAAGTGCTGGCGATGATGACGTCGTTGATGTTGTTGTTATTGTTGTCGTTGTTGTTATTTTTTCCGTCACTCTTGTTAATGATGACGTCATTATTATTATTTCTGCTGTTGTTACGTGACGCTAACATGACTGATGAATGAATCGATGGTTAGAAAATGAATGAATGAACGAACAAACGAATGAATGAATGAATGAATGAACGAACAAACGAACGAACGAACGAATGAATGAATGAACGAATGAATGAACGAATGAATGAATAATGAATGAATGAATGAATAATGAATGAATGAATAATGAATGGATGAATAATGAATGGATGTATGAATGAACGGATTGTTGGATGGATGAATGTAATGTATGATCATCAACACACATACACACACGCACACTCACACAAAGAATCCAAAACATAAAGCTCTGCGGAAATGCACTTGAATGTTTGGCGCTCAAATAGACGTTTCCATGGGTACCAGCCAACAAATATTGTGGCGCTTAATTGATTGGGTCCGCAATATTGAACAATAAAATCGCTACACTTTGGAATGATCGATAATCTTCTATAAATAGTATAGAAACCTATATATAAATATAAATATATATACATATATATATATACATATACATATATATAGAGAGAGAGAGATAAAGAGGGAGAGAGAGAGAAAAAGAGAAAGAGAGAGAAAGAAAAGAATATAAAAATATGTATATATATCACATATGTATCATGCAATCGCTACTAGTAATATTACTTTCATCATCATCGTCGTCATCATCGTCGTCATCATCGTCATCATCATCATCGTCATCATCACCATCATCGTCATCATCATCACAACCTGTGAATCGAATGGGAATTGATTGAGTTCCATGAATTCAAAGAACGTCCCAGAAATCCTCCTCTTCTCACAAACTGTAGCCTGGCCTTCAAAATTCGCATAAAAAATTAATTAATTCACGCTAATATGCTCTAACGATATATTAATTTATCATAATTTATGCTAATTTATACAAATTATTCACCGGCCCCGTCAAATATGATGGTCTTCCAAACGTTTTCCTCAGGTTCTCCGAAGGAATTTTCAATGGAAAGCTTCGGACTCCAGTAGTGATTCCAATTTACTTGGTCGCAGTGCTGCCGTGTTACGTAAAATATATGCAATCAATGTATAAAGAGAGAGAGAGAGATAGAGAGAGAGAGAGAGAGAGAGAGAGAGAGAGAGAGAGAGAGAGAGAGCTTGAGAAAGAGAGGGAGAGAGATTGAGAAAGAGAGAGAGATTGAGAGAGAGAGAAAGAGTTAAAGAGTTTGAGAGAGAAAAATAAGAGAAAGAATATAGAAACTTGATTAAAAATTTTAAATGAAAAAAAAAAGAAAATAAGAACCGTTTTGAACTTTCCATCCAGCATAGGTTCCCGCCATTTTGCCTGGATGAACGCGTCGCCAGCGAACTTATCCCTCAGCGTGTCTATATCGCCAACTTTTAATATGACGATCCGTACTTGCACGACCACCTAGTTGTTGATTGGTTGGTTGGTTCATTCATTCATTCACTCATTCATTTGTTTGATACTCGTTCATTTATTCATTCATTTGTTTGTTCGTTCGTTCATTCATTCTTTCTTTCGTTCGTTCGTTCGTTCGTTCATTCATTCATTCATCTGAACCTTATCAGATCTGGTAGGACTCGTCACATCTGCATCAATACCTCCTCCATCCAAACTCATCTGCTGCGGTTTTCTACTCGTCATAACAGCTGGGAATGAATGAATGAAAGAATGAATAAATAAATGAACGAACGAACGAACGAACGAATAGAGTAGAAAAGACTAATGAAAGAATGGAATCAAATGCCAACACTGAATAAGAATTGCAATTATAAAATCGTATCGATATTAACAACCCTGACGACTTCTCAAGGTTAGTTTTCTTTTGATGTAACTGATGTTGTTGATGGTGTTGTTGTAATGTTGTTGATATTATTGGTGTTGTTGTAAGAAGAAGAAGAAAAAACTCGTAAAGACAACAAACCCAAATTAATTTGATTGATCCCAACGTGGTCATTTTGCTTGCTGCTGTTGTTGTTGTTGTCGTTGATACTGAGGTTGTCGTTGTTGTTGTTACTGATATGATTGTCGTTGTTGTTGCTGTTGAAGCTGTTGTTGAGGCTGTGCTTCGAAAGTTGCTTCTTTATCGTTTCTTCAAGTTGCTTCAGACTGAGGTTCAAATCTTTAACGTCGTCCATTAGTAAATTGCCGAACGTTGAATTGTTGTTGTTGATGTTGCTGTTGATGTTGTTGTTGTTGCTTTTATTGTTGTTGTTGTTGATGATGTTGCTGCTGATGTTGTTGTTGTTGTTGTGGAGGTTTTTATTGTGGTTGATGTTGTTGATGTCGTTGACCTTGTTATTAATCATTTTTTTTCTATGTTTTATTCACCATAACTCATAAGAAATACAAGTAAATATCCATATTAAAATAAGCAATTGTAATCATCATGTGTTAACTTTGTTATCACATTCGCTTCATCAACATTTGCATCTTCCTCATCTTCTTCATCATCATCGTCATCTTCATCATCATCACTATTATTATTGTTATTCTTATTATTTTAATTACATCCTACGCAAATTACAACAATATAAAGTTCCTTGTTATCTAGAAATTTTAAAACACAAAATATACATATAAATACTATGTAGGAACATTATATATATATATATATATATATATATATATATATATATACTATACATGTATATATACATAACATATCATATATATTATATATATACATAATATACCATATATATTATATATATACTAAATATGTAATATATACTTCTATATTGTACATTATTTATTTAGCACCTATAATTTTCCATTTCTACGATGAAAGATCATACAGTTACGCTTTAAACATTGAAATTACACAAACTGTAAAAAATACAATAACATTATGAATTCTATATATATATATATATATATATATATATATATATATATATATATATATATATATATATATATATATATATGCCATAAGTGTTACAAGGCAAATATTATATAATACGGATTACATGCATTTGTCATTGGCGTTTGACGATGACGAGATGACGATGATACTTAAAATGGTGATAATGATGATGGTGGTCGTAGTGGTGGTGATGTTGATGATGATGATGATGGTGGTGGTGATGACGAGGGGGTACAATTCACAACTGCCACTATTTAGCACTATTTCGGTCAATTTATTGACGATATGGCACAAGGATGAGTGAATGAATGAATGGATGAATGAATGAATGAACGGATGAATGAATGAATGAACGAGTGAATGAATGACGGGTAGATAAATGCAAATGGATGGGTGCATGATTGAATGAATGGATAGATTGCACACGGATGAAGGAATTTTGTTTCTAGCAGTGATTTTTGTTGAAATATCAATCATTTACTTAGATATTTCAACCATTTAAAATTTATTTAATTAAATTATTTGTCCAGATATTATCTAATATGATATGTCATAAAATTAAGCAAGAATATTCACTACTATTTCATCAAGGTTTTTTTCTTAGACTCGTACATCCCTATTTAAAATGCTATGATTCAAACTTCAGTTAGCTTTTAGTTGCTTATAAATACATGAAATTTAATTAAATTCTTTATCGAAAATAGTATTTATATTTTAAATGTTAGTGAAATATTTAAAATGACACTTTTGAGATTAATTTTTATAACACATTTTTTATCAGGTTAGCGATTAATCACTCATTTGTTGAACCTAGTTGAAATAATTTAAAAAATAATAACTATTTTTTTAATAATTAATATTAAATAATAATGTAATCGTAATGTAATTTCATTCAGCATCTAGTTTAGGCAGCATGCTAACTTATCATGGAAGAGTTCGGGAAAATGTACCATTAGGGACAATTGTAGATCTTGACATACCCCTTTATGTTAGAAAAAGATATCAAATAAGTGATGGTAAATAATTAAATATATTTTTAAATATCAAATAAATATTTATTAATGTGTTTAATAATTCATGTTAGAATTAATTATTAATCGCTTCAAAAGTTCAAATGCAACCTACATACACAGATGAGATTTGTGGCTACACACTCTACAAATGTCAACTTGGACACCCCTTCAAAGTTCAAATAATAGAACCAACCACGGGTATATAACTGCATTATACACACATGTGCATGCACACACAAACATAAAAGCATTATTATTATAAAATAATTTTATTTTTATTTGCAATTATATGTGGAACATTATCAGATAACAACAACTGTATATTAATATGAATAATAACACAATGACATTAATAATTAATAATAACAACAACGACAATAATAATAATAATAATTAATAATAATAACATAATAATAATAAATAATAATAATAATATACAGGGAGTGCAGCCATCATTGTAAATGGCAATCTGGACTATGAGAAACAGAAGGTGTTCCAGTTCGAGATCGCTGGCCACGGATGCAACAACAACAACAACAATAATAAAATCAACAACAAAAACAACAACAATAATAATAACAATAACAACGATAATAGCAATAACAATAATAATATTAATGATGAAAGCAACTTTAATGTGAGCGGTGAGAACGGTTACGGTGACCGTCACATCACCACCATCTCCAACAACATTGTCGAAAATAAAAATAGTGTAAAAAAATCATTCATCCTGTCGAAAAATCTTGATAATGATGACGAGAGCAATGATGGTGATGATGATGATGAGATGATTTTTTCAAAGATATCTTCTAATAATACTCAAATACATTCATTTTATGCTGAAAGGTAATGACGCTCTGCTGATGGCATAACTCATTAACATAAATTAACATAAACTAGCTTAAATAACTTTTCAAAAATCGGCTTAAACTAATTTGCATAAATTAACATAATCTAATTAGCATATTGAATAATTAATTTTTTTTTTGACCCAGAGAAATGGTCATTATTCACATTGAAGACTATAACGATAATGCACCGAGATGGGTCTCATACAACAACACCTTCAACAACAACAATGATAGTAATAAAAACAATAATAATAACAATAATACTAGTAACGAGATTAATAATAATAATAGTAATAATAGTAACATCATTAATAATAATAATAATGTCTACATTAACATTTCAGGCGCAATGTTTAATACTCTCCATCAGCAAAATAACCATAATAATAATAATAACAATAATAATAATATCAATAATAGTAATAATAATAGCGACAGTATTGATGATGGTATGGTAGTGACGTGCTTGAAGGCAGTTGATGATGACGGCACACTGGAGCATTCAACAATCGCCAACTACATACTGATTAATTATAAAAGATATTTCAGCATTGATAAGCAAGGTCCTACTGCAGATAATGATGATGATTGTGATGATGATGATAAAGATATTATTATTATTATTATTATTATGTTTATTATTATTATTAATAAGCGTTATTATTATTATGCAGGCTGCGTTTTCATCAGACAACAACACAGCTCATTTAACCATCTACACGACGACGATGAAGACGACCACGATGATGACGATAACAATAATAATAATAACAACAACAACAATAATAATAATAACAACAACAATAATAAAAACAACAACAATAATAATGATAACGAGGTTATATTAAAGATATACGCGTCAGACTCCGGTGGACTGCTCTCAAAATCAATGCACCTCCACATCAGCATCCTTCCATCTGCGTACCTGTGGGATGGATATAGGGACGAGATATCATTGAGTGACGAAAATTATGATGATGATAATAATAATAATAATAATAATAATAATAATAATAATAATAATAATAATAATAATAATAATGTTAATAATAATAATAATAATAATAATAATGATGATGATGATGATGACGTCACGAATGATGATGATAATGATGACGACGATGATGATGGCATTGACAGAAGAGCCGATGTTGATAACCATTATAGAGCTGGACACGGTGACAGTGGTGGCAAAAAAGGTGATGATTATGATGATGACGGTGGCGATACTACTACTGCTACTACTGCTGCGGCTACTACTACTGCTGCTGCTACTGCTTTTACTACTACTACTAATAATAATAATAATCATAGGAAAGAGATTCAAATATTCAGAAATTTGCAGTTAAAAAGCGTGATAAAGGGCAGCGGAGATTTAATCACAAATCATAATAATATGAATAATATGAATAATATGAATACTAATTACAATAATAATTATAATAATGATTACCATAATAATAACAACAATTACGTTGATGGCTCATGCGATATAAAGAGAGTATCCGTTGATATTAGCATACAAAATGAAAATGATGATGATGATGATGGTATCTATGACATTGATACCGGTACAGAAGATACGAATACTTACAATAACAACAACACTAGCAACATTAGCCATAAATATAACAATAGCAACAACAACAACAAAGCAAATAAACGTGTAGTATGTGAACACGATATTACCTCCATATTGAAACAATTTCTGTTGTGTAGTAGCAGTAGTAGTAGTAGCAGCAGCAGTAGCAGCAGTAGTAGCAGTAGTAGTAGCAATAGCAGTAGTAGTAGCAGCAGCAGCGTACAAGTGCTGCGAGAACACGACGAAACAACCTTTCTCATCGAAAACGAAACTATCTTCAGCGGTTCTGGAATTACCAGTGAGATAAAATTAGATTGGAATCACTTTACAACGGCTGTCTGGTTCAAAGGTCAACGGCATTACGAATCAGGCCCTAGTCGGAGATTTGTTATATGGCAAGCCCGTTCTTTGAGTAAGGGCGTCCATGTCATGTAATTATTTTGTCACACAATAATTGAAATAAAGTCATGATATGTAGTATACATATGAACATACACACAAATATATATATATATATATATATATATATATATATAAACACACGTATGTATGTTTGTATAGGTATATATATATATATAATATATATATATATATTATATATAAGTGTATATTGATGATAGATGGCAGTTGATAAATTTTGTTCACAATGGAAACTTTTTTCTCATTCATTTTCAGATAAATCAGCAGCCATACTCTCTCCTTCTCCCCCTCATCATCTTATTCGTCATCTTCATCATCGTCGTCTTTATCATCACCATCACGTTTTAAAATGGTTCGTTAAAGGCTGTACGATGCACTTTCATATGAAACCTTACTCTAATGATGACGATGATGATGACGATGGTGGTGATGATGACGATAGTGGTGATGATGACGATGATGATGAAAAGCGGAGTTGGAATCTGAAAGAGTTATGTGATGATCTAAACTGGCATCATTACGTCATCACCAAATATAATAGCTACGTTAGTAGTACTGGTTATGATGGTTATAGTAAAGATGATGATGATGATTGGTTGATGATGATGATGATTGGTTGATGATGATGATGATTGGTTGACGATGATGATGATGAAGGTTGGTTGATGTTGATAACCTCTTTCTTGTTTGCCCTTGCAAGGTTTCAATTTATGTTGACGGACACCGAGTTGTCGGTAATGATGATGATTCCCATCATCATCATTACCAACAACAACACCATCATCATAACCATCTTCATCATCATCATCATCAACAACAACAACGTCATCGTCAGCATGAAAGTTATTATCGTATGGTCTCTGGCATATTTTTATCGTCAGGTATGTACGTGTGTATATATGTATACGTATATTCATGATGATGACGTCATGATGAGTAAATATATGATGATGATGATAATGATGATGACTAGCTGCCGTGATGATGATGATGATGACGATCACCAAGATGGTTTTATTTCGTTCTTAATTTGCAATGATAGAATCAAACGACACGGACACTGACAATGGTCTGGCTGGCCTGTACGTGAGGACTAATCACATCGCGTCTGATTACGTCATTAAATGCATCAACCAATGCCAGGACAGATTGAGTTTAAAGTATTTCGACTTCAACCAATCGAATACGGTGGCTATATACATGGTTTTATTTGTTGTCTTATTTTTAAGACTTTCATGCTCTGTCATCCTTCAAAACAAAATGACTTTTATCATATTATTAAGGACGACGACGATGATGATAATAATGGTGATGATGATCATGATAATGATATATCCGATGATGATGGTGATATTGATGATGATGGTAGTGGTGATGATGATTACACTAATTAATTATCTTGCGCAGACCGTTATGATGAGTGAAGATAGAAGAAGATTGGTCATTACGTCATTAAAATCATCATCTTTGTCATCATCATCGTCGTCGTCATCATCATCATCTCAAATATTTTCAATTTTTCCGTTATCTCTAGTCCAGCAAGTCGTTTATATCCCCGCCACATCATCATCATCATCATCGTCGTCATCATTATCATCATCATCGTCGTCATCATTATCATCATCATCGTCGTCATCATTATCATCATCATCATCACAACCATCATCATCATCAACAAGCATCGTAATGCATACAACTGTCGAGTAAGCTTTCGCGATGTTTTCAATGATAATGATAATGATGGTGGCGATAACTATAAAGATATCAGAATAATAATAATAATAACAACAACAACAATAATAACATTTTCTTAAGGTAATGGTTAAGAATTCAATTATCTCATTTTTAATAATACCTGTAAACATTTTCTCAGGTGCTCAAATAGAGAATTCTCATTGGATGACATTAGCATCATCATCAATGCGAACAGACCAATCATAAGTCTGAATGTAGGTCGCTACGTTTTGACCAACCAATCAGAATTAAGAGATGGGGTCCATCTGTTTCCTGACGTCCAATTAAAAACTTGTTAGGGAAAGAATAGTTTGAATTTTTATAAACAGTACTAACGTGTTTTAATTACTTTGTTCTCATGACAAACCAATAGCTTCCGACCAATGGCGTATCAGTAAATGTTTACTGAAGAGTAACCAGCCAATGAATTTAAAGTATGAAATGTTTAAACTTCCGTCAACCAATTATCTCCCTCCACTTCACATCAGGCTGACCAATCAAAACCTCATATTAACTCCTGTCAATGGTTAATGAAACGTTTCAACTATTTTTGTGTTGTAAATCATTGAATATTTAAAGAAACAAATGAATAAATAAGCGCTATAAAATGACAAATAAATGATAATTTTTTAAATTTAAATCCAAACCATACAGAGTCCATAGATGTTTCAACGATGGCCGAAGGCTTGAAAAGTCTGAAGTACTCAAACAAAAAATGGTTGTCGTGGCTACCTGCTAGAAGCTTCGTGATTGGCTGTCTGGGCCAGCGAGGAAAATGGCTGACCAGTAGGAAGAGGGTTCACGTTAGTAAATAATAATAATAATAATAATAATAACAATAATTTAAAGATAATAAGAATTATAACGATGGTGATGAATGAAATAGATTAAAACGAATAATTTCCCAAAAGATTGTTGTACTATCAAACGAAAAGAGAGGCGAACTCCTCCATCAACACCCTCCTCATCTGCCTGACATTAAATTTCAAACTTCCGGTCAAAACTCCGGTCACGATGATGATGATAGTGATGATGATGATGATAGTGACGATGATGGTGGTGACGATGATGGTGGTGACAGTAGTGATGGCGAACAATATGGCCGATTGTTGAAGTCGCCCAGTTACCATAGACAACAACAGCAAAGAATTAACAACAACAACATCAAAGCTCATTCATATTTTCCACCAGGTTTCGTTGATGATAATAATAATTATAATAATAATAATGATGATGATGATAACAATAATAATAATGATAATAATAATGATACATATCATCATCATCATCGTAAATATTAAACATCGCCACTCAAATAATGACTGTCATTCTTCAACGTTAAATCTATACACCCACCACCATCATCATCATCATCTTCAATACGCTCTCTTTATCACTATCCTACCACTATCCTAATCATCATCATCTTCAATACACTTTCTTTATCACTATCCTAATCATCATCTTCTTCACCAGGAACCTGGCTCATGACATCTGTAATACTATTAGTTGGATCGGCATTACTGACAACGGTATCACTGCTGGTTTGTACCATTTCTAACAAATCAAGGGGTGTCCAACATAGAAATAATAATGGTAATGACGTTGAAGCTTTAGAATGGGACAATTCTGAAAT
>NW_008703617.1:1139099-1145008 GCF_000326865.2 Helobdella robusta | reverse complement strand
TTTATTTTTAAATTTATTTATAAAATTTATCATTTTTTCCCCTGCTCGCGCTATATTATGCATATTATTATGTATCTGTGTGTATGTACGAGTGCGAGTGTGAGTTTTATGTGCGTGTCTGTGTATATACGAGTAAGTGTGTGTGTATGAACAAGTGTGTGTGTGTGTGTGTGTGTGGTGTGTGTGTGGTGTGTGTTTATCTGCTTATCTGCATTTATGAGTATAATAATAACAACAATAATGATAATATCATTTATAGGAATCAGCAGACGAAGATGACGAAGAGGATGACGACGATGACGTAGAAGATAAGCGAGATGGTTATGACGATAAACCGGGCAGAGGATTAGAATGGGATGGGCGTCTGAATTGAGTGAGTGCGTGAATAAGAAATGAGGTTTAGTGGAAAATGTACGTATGTGTTCGACTGCATGTGTTAAGTGTGTATATTTATTTGTTTATTTTTTCTTATTAGATTAATTTTATATATCACGTGCTTGCATATCAAAATACGTCCTACGTATTTATGTTAATGTGTTCCTCTTACGTTATGTAACTTATTTATAACAATAAAATATTACTACACACACACACACGCACAAACACAATCATTATTTACACCGGTTTTCGTGATTTGACAACCAGTATTTCAATTCTTACTTCTACAACTACTACTGCTGTTGTTAAAACTGTTATAACTATATATATAACTATGTGTATATATATATATATATACACTGGTTTTTCTATATATATATGGAAAGACGGAACATATATATATATATATATACATACTTACATATATATATATATATATACAAAGTATAGAGATTTTACAATAGATTATTGATATTTGTAGATAGCACATTTTTTATAAAATTTTTGGATGTTGTGATTTTTATAGAAACATTCCGATATTTATAAAAAAACAGAGTTATATCATGCATATATACGCAGAAACATACACACATACATACAAACAAACAAACATTCATACATACAAACAAACAAACAAACATTCATACATACATACATACATACATACATACAAACAAACATTCATACATACAGACATATGTTCATACAGACATATGTTCATACAGACATATGTTCATACAGACATACATGCAACCAAGAAAAACGTTTCAATGTTTAGGCTAGAGTGTTGAAGTTGGAGATTTTGGCTTTTGAGAGATGGAGTCGGAATTTTTTGAAGGATGGAGTCGGATTTTTTAGAGGAGTTGGATTTTTTTCATCCGATTCCGACACTCTTGTTTCGGTAGACTATTTTACCTTTTTATATCTAGTCAGAATATATATATATATATATATATATATATATATATATATATATATATATATATATATATATTGTATACCCACATATATGTTGGGATTTATATTGTATGTTTTATATAATTACTATATATATATATAATATATATATATATAATTACTATATATATATATATATATATATATATATATATATATATATAGGTTATATACATTGCTATCGTCCATCCGTCATTTTTATTGAAACTTTAAATTTACATCTAATGGTAGTTTGGTTATTGTGTTTATTAGTATTGTTGTTTAATGCATGTATAGGTGAATGGATGGATGAATGAATGAATGAATAAAATTAACTGATAGTTTGAACGAATCAGAACAAATGCAAAATGAAATCCGTTTTCTGAAACTTTTTAGCTTAACATTTTAATGCATGAATAAAAAGAATTAGATTTCTGTTAGAAGACATCTTTGAAAATCAAAACAAATAAAGAAATAAACTTCATTATTTTCACAAATTTACCGTTTAAAATCTTCATATGTACTTATAGTATATATGTAAATAGACAACTGTATAATATATATGTGTGTGTGTGTGTGTGTGTTTGTTTGTGTTTGGTGGGAGTGTGTGCGTGTGTGAGACTAAAATCAAACTCAGTAAGTCTAAAAGTAGAATAAATACAAAAATATGAAAATGACTTGAAGTATCGAGAGAGAACAATTTGTTCAGGTTAGAAAAATACGGAATTTATTAAATCAGATGATAGGAGTATTATTCATTAATTAATTTTTTCGTTCATTCATTCACTCATTCAATCATTCATTCACTCATTCAATCATTCATTCACTCATTCAATCATTTATTCAATCATTCAAAGTAAAGCACATCTTTAGTGGTTGTGCAAATCTAGATGAATATGTATTGTATATGTGTAAATAGTAAAAAAATAAATTGAGTCAATAAATAAATTCTAAAATGAACGAATGACTGATCTAATGAACATGCAAATAAATGAATGAATGAACAAATAAATGAATGAATGAACGAATGAACAAATAAATGAATGAACGAATGAATAAATAAACAAGGCAACGATATATATCACAAATGAAAATAACTAAAAACGACTGAAATGAACTACTGCTCATAAAAACCCAGCAATATGAATAGTAATACTATCTATCGCTGACCCATGCAATCCATATAAACAACAAAAACATTGAGAAGAAGAAGAAGAAACATCAATATCAATTATGTCAAAAATTTCAAACCCTAAATACGAAAAATAAAACACGAAACATAAATCAAAACAGAGATGCAATTTTATTTTTAATCTTCGATAACTCTTCGATCTTTTCGTTGAACTGCTCTTGTAGTTCTTGAATCTCCAGCCATCGATCGGTCGGTAGGGATGTGCCAGTTGTTGTTTTCGTTTGGTGAAGTTGTTGTTGTCGAAGGTGGTTATCGAGTTGTTGTAATTTGTTGTTGTCGTTGTAGTGATGGTGGTGGTGGTGAGCCGATAGCCCTAGAGAAAGTTTGAGAGAATTTAAATCTTCTTTTAGTTGTCTGTTTTCTTCCTCCAGTTCCTTGGGGTATAAATTTAGATATGTCAATCAAAAATCAATATTCATCCGGCAATAATGCAAAAACGAACATTCAACCATTTAACCTACCAACCAAGAACCTATGAAACCAACCAGCCAGCCAACAAATCAACCAATCAATCAACCATTCAATCAACCAATCAATCAGTTAAATAATCAGCCAACCAACCAATTTATTCAGTGAGAGACACGTCTTGTCACCCTCAGCACTCTTAAAAAATGACAACCTCATCTTCAATGTGTCTATTTCCTGAGATCACAATAAAGTAGAAAGTAGCAGTAGTAGTGGCCAGAGAGGCAGCAGCAGCAGTAGTAGTATTAGTAGTAGTATTTGTTGTTTTTGTAAGGATGATGATGCTGATTATAACGACAGTGATAAAAAAATGATGATGACAAAGATAGTTGTAAGAAACATGATGAACAAAGATGACGATAGCAAGGATGATAAATAACCAAAGATTATGAATAACGACCTTTTGTAGTTCAGCCATCTTTTCTAGCGCATCGACCAGTCTAGCTCTCATTTCACTATTCTGCTGCTCGAGTATTTCTTTCGTCGGACCACACCTCTCCATCTCACATATCTGGTAGTGATATGAAAATTTTATACGGTCATCATCCTCCTCCTCCTCATCATCATTACTGTTATCATCAATATCAACATCACCATCATTCTAATCGTCATCACCATCATTGCAATCATCATTCAAACTTACCCTACCTACATGCAAGTTATACAGCACAACACAACTTAGACAAAACGCAATTTGACACAATATCAGTCAAACAAGACCAAATTTCAACAAACTCGACCCAATTTCAGCCCAACTCTGCCATATTCAAACCAAACTTGACCCAATTACATTTGAATCTAATCTCACCTACCCTTTCTGACCTTATTTTTAAGTTGGGCATTTTCCTCTTTCAGAGTGATCATGTGCTGATTCCACTTTTCAACATTGGCGATGCTCTCCTCGACAGCAGACTTCAATCGGCGGTTCGTGTTTCGTAGCATCTGCAGTTCGACTGTCCATTTTTTGGCATTGCAACAACTTTTTTTATGGGTAGAGAAACATAATCATCATCATCATTATTGTAAACATCATCACCTTTATCATTTTATCATTATCATCGTCATCATAATCACTACATCATCATCATCATCACCTCTGAGCCAGAGCAATCTTCAATCGATCATTCTCGTATCTCATTTGTTCCACTGAAGAATCATTTGATTGCATCTGTCAATTCATTCATTCGTTAATTCGTTCATCCAATTATCTTTTCTTTCGTTTATTTACTCATCCATCTCTTCATTCATTTCTCTATGCAATTATTCATTCACTCATTTAAAAATTCAGACATTCAGTTGTACATTTATTCATACATACACACTCATATGCAAACATATTTACACATAGAAACATACAAACCTACACACAACATACATACAAACATACATACAAACATACATACAAACATACATACAAACATACATACTTCTTTAAGTAACACAAGACTGTTTGTGAAGATATCCTGGGCTGCCTGCTTCTTCACTTCATCAAAATATTCTATAAACTGATTTGATTAATTTATTGATAGATTAATTCCTCATTTATTTCTTCCTTCATTCAATTATTTCTTCCTTCATTTGTTCAGTCAGTACATTTAACACCCATCCAGTCAATAAAAAAAAAGACAATCCTTTATAAAACCAGCAACATATTATAAACTAATCAATAAAAATAACTAATCAAATTACAGACTCCAAAACAGCTAGCCAATCACAGGCTCCAAACAGCCAACCAATCAGAGTTAGTTTCATTACCTTATTGAGATCAACTTCCTCATCGAAGCCCACACCATAAATACATTTTGAATAAAAATCAGTCCACTGCCCAAACTTATGAGAACTTTTGATAAATGTCGTCTCTGGATGTACTGTACTATTTATGAGAACCTACATATTGTTTAGGTATTGCATTGTGTATTAAATAGACATTTCAATCTACAAAATTATTTTAGGTATTTGAATCATCAGCTACTAGAACAAACAAACACAGCCTCCAATACACTAATCAATCACATTCACTAACTTTATTATTTTCAATAGAGATAATCCTAAAAATATTTCTGGGGACATCATGGTAGAAGCAGACGTCAACAAGTTGAGTGCTACTTGGCAACCACTCCTTTTTTGTGCATGGATCAACATGAAAGACATGACAGTTTACTGTGTTTAACAAATGTTCTCTGTAATTTTTTAATTTAATTTTTTAATTAAAAAAATAAAATAAATGATTTACAAATAATTTATAATTAATTTTTTAATAGAATTAATTAATTTATATTAATGAAAACATTAATAATTAATTAACTTTAATTTAACTTTACTTACCCCATTTCATAAGGCACTTAATAACTACTTCTTAAGGGATTGGACTGTATCTAATCTGTATAAGTTTCACGAACCGAAAAAGAACTCACTAACATGAATCAAATTAACAATTTAAAAAAAAGTCATTTAATTTATTTTTTGATGAGATTTTTGTAACTATTTAAAAGTTATAAACAAAAAAAAGACACGAAAAAATTAAATTACATAAGTGACGACAAATAGATGTTTAGAAATCGCACACTGTTATGGAAAGTTGATATAATTTTTAAAGTTAATAAAAAGATATAATTTTGAAGATGTTTGATGACGGGGACATCACAATATTGGAAGATGATGGTGATCGGTGGGCTGTCGAGTGCTGTTTAATATTCTTTTATCTTATTTTAGAGTCAATTTTAGTATTCTTTTATCTTCGTTTGTTCGTTCGTTCATTCGCTCATTCGTTGATTCGTTCGTTGATAGATAGATAGATAGATAGATAGATAGATAGATAGATAGATAGATAGATAGATAGATAGATAGATAGATAGATAGATAGATAGATAGATAGATAGATAGATAGATAGATAGATAGATAGATAGATAGATAGATAGATAGATAGATAGATAGATA
>NW_008703617.1:1134707-1135478 GCF_000326865.2 Helobdella robusta | reverse complement strand
CATGTTCTTAAATCGCAACGTTATTTTTTAGTGATTGCAAATAAGCAACAAAGCAAGCGGATTCGAAATTTGAAAAATGTCGATATTCATGTATGCATACACGCATATTCGATTTGATTTGATAAATTGGCACACTTAACTACACACACACACACACACACACACAAACACACACACACAAACACACACACACACACAGACACATAGAACACACACACACAACACACACAATTATTTTATCCAATTATATAAGAAATCTGGCTTGTTAAACTAACATTCTACCGTTGATTTGGGAATTAACTGTGAGGTCAAGTGAAACACAGTTTGACCTTTCATACAATGGTTCTTTATGTGAAAATTTGTAAAATTGATTGACATGGCGCTTGGGATATACAGAAATTTTTGTATTATTAGATGAGTATGATTGAAAAATTCATTTTATTTAAGAAATTTACTTGCACTGTAAGTATATGTACCCGTGAATATTCATATTTAAAACGAATAGACAGACATTCTTGTCACAATTTCATTCTATTTTAAGGAGCATTGTTGGCGTCATTATTAATATTATTATTTTATTATTATTATCGCTATCAATTATCGTGCGTCTATTTAAAGCTGTAGCCAAACACACAAACAAACACATATACATTCATACATACCCACACAAATACACATACACGCATTACATGCACATTTCAAGTATATATATATATATATATATATATATATATATATATATATATATATATATATATATATATATATGTA
>NW_008703617.1:1088495-1134657 GCF_000326865.2 Helobdella robusta | reverse complement strand
AAATTATTTTATGCGTATGGTCTGTGTTATGTTTCCCTAATTTTTTTTTTTTTTTTTTTGTTTTCAAGATGTTCCGGCAAATAGGACTTACGGTAACTAATTTGATTTTTTGCAGTCAAATATGCCACACACGGCACGTTTTTCTTAATCTTTTTTTTCGTCTCATGACAAATTCAAAGTCAACGAATCAAGATTATTATTTTAAAAGCGTTATTAAATATTTAATTAATTAAGTCTTATCAAAAATTAATAAACGACCAAACGTTACTCAACAACTTCTAAATAAACTGCCATTTTCTAACAACAAATCTGATAAAATAAATTCAACGACACCTAGGAAACTTGACCTTCCAGTTTCAAGGTCACAATAATTTCTTCGGCAACAATGTGACGTTTAACACATTTCAAATGGCTGATGAATCGGGAGCCCAGAAAATTTTCATTGACAGTGAACGAACTCTTGGGAAAGGAGTTTTGAAAAATTTCTATTTCCACTCTTTCCCCCAACCACAGAACATTTCAGTCAGAGTGCAAATCTGGAGGCCAACGAACGTAAATTTGGTTCAAACGACTCAGTATCAGCTGGTCTGGGAGAGAAGAGTTTTTGTGATCAGTGATGCTCAGTCTGATGGATACATTTACATCGTTTGTTACTTTTCTGTTTTTAATACTTTTCTAATTGAAATTTGTTCATTTTGGCATGTTTAATCATGGTGAATATCATCTTTTTCAAAGTAAATTAATAAAATTTACAATTTTTGCAACATCAGATCAAGGCATACGATGACACCTCGTACTTCCTAACTGATAGAAAGGATTGCCTAGGAGTTACCATAGAATCAAAAATTTTCCCGATCTCGAAACAGTCGCAGGACAATTACCAAACATTAACATACAGTCTGGATGACAGCAATCCACAGTACCCAGTGTTGAATACTGTCATTAATACTAATTCTGTGTATTTTAGTGCACTTAGTTTGGCTGCTGAAGTCGATCCAAGTACTTGAAATTTAAATTCTTGATAATCTGTTAAAAATTTCAACAACTACTAATATTAAATTTAATAATAATTGAAATGTTTCAGTTTTTTATATCAATTATTATCGGCATTTGCTGGCTTTTGTGTTTAATTGCTTCATAATAAATCACATTCTAATAATTTTTATTGACTTTTATTGCATTTTTATTTTTCTTTATATAATTTCTCTTCATAATTTTTTCAAAAAATTTTTTCTTGTTAGAGATTCCTGGACCGCCAGGAGACACGGGCGCCACGGGGCCGATTGGATATCAAGGATATCCAGGCCCACCAGGTTTTTTCAAGTGTTCTTTATTTTATCACTTGTAATTTAAATTTTTAAAAATTATTGTTTCCTAGTTTTTAAGTTAAATAAATGTTTATTTTAAAAGATGAATGTAAAATGTTAAAAATATAAATTGATATTCAAGTTGAAGATGCAAATTATCTTTTTTGTCAACAGGAAGTGTGGGAAATACTGGAGCAACCGGCTTTACAGGTGTCACGGGAAATGGCAATCAAGGAGATACTGGTGCCACTGGTCCAATGGGCCCACCGGGTCCATCTGGACCTTCCGGATCTATTGGACCTCCAGGCATTTCGGGTGATCCTGGGAACACAGGAGTTTCAGGAACAAAAGGTTCAACTGGATTGATGGGAGCTACAGGTCCACCAGGAGATAGTGGACCATCTGGACCAGTTGGTGCAACAGGACCTCCGGGAACAGGCATCAATAAATTACCTGGTGCCACCGGCTCCACTGGACCACCTGGCCCTGCTGGACCACCAGGATCGACAGGGTCTACAGGTGCATCAGGTTCAACAGGAGGGACTGGATCTACGGGCTCTACAGGCATTGCTGGCTCGCCTGGCTTTATAGGACCCATTGGTCCACCGGGTCAACCTGGAACTCAAGGACCACAGGGTCCACAAGGAAGTACTGGTTTATCAGGATCAACTGGAGATACTGGATTAATGGGAGCTACTGGACAGGTAGGAGAGGTTGGTCCTAAAGGACCTCAAGGTCAACCAGGTCCTTCCATCAATGGACAAACAGTTACTGGATCTACAGGTGCTACTGGTGTACCTGGAGCCACTGGAGCCAATGGTATGCCAGGATACTCTGGACTGCCGGGCTACAGCGGTGACACAGGATTCACCGGAGCCACTGGAACTGGAGGTGGGAAGGGTCAAACTGGTTTTACCGGTGATCAAGGTCAAACTGGAAATCCTGGACAATTTGGTCAAACTGGACAAATTGGTCCTCAGGGTACACCAGGTCGAACAGGTGGAACAGGTCCAGCAGGTGATGTCGGAGCCACTGGACCCCCTGGAATTCCGGGTCCTCCTGGTTTTGGAACAGTGGGAGGCAAAGGTAATACAGGTGCGACTGGTCAGCTTGGAAGTCAAGGACAATCTGGTCAACCCGGGCTTCAAGGTTATCCAGGTGTGCCAGGATTTACTGGTCAAACAGGAAGTACAGGTTACACAGGTGCTACTGGTGATACAGGTAGCAGTGGATCGACTGGTTCAAGTGGGCAACCAGGAGCTACCGGAAATACTGGTTTTTAATATTATTTTATTCAAACATGTTTTGTTTGTCTACAAATATTTTGGTAGATGATGTATTGCACAAATGTAATGTAATTTTGTATCGGACCAGTGCCTCATGCTTTTGTGTTTTTATGTAAAAGGACACACTCGTCATCATGTCTTGTACTTTTGTTGTGATACAGTTTAGGTGTCGTGCTTAGTGTTGTATTACGTTGTAAGGCACCACATTATAAAACCAATTCACAGGTTCCAGCGGAGGTACAGGAATTACAGGAGTTCCTGGTTATACGGGCTTTTTAGGTAACACAGGGGCTACTGGGCCTCAAGGGCAGTTAGGTCCTCAAGGTCCGAAGGGTCAATCGGGTTTTCCAGGATCAAATGGTGCAATGGGCGATACAGGGGCCTCAGGAATGCAAGGTCCGCCTGGTACACCTGGTGGTTCTCAAGCATTGGGCACTGGTGGTGTAGTTGGTTTTTCTGGATCAACTGGTATGCCAGGTCCTCGTGGACCTCCTGGGCCAGATGGACCTCCCGGTTTTACAGGAATAACTGGACAAACAGGGTTTGCGGGATACGACGGACTTTCCGGGTCTACAGGAGCAACAGGTCCAATGGGTTATACTGGAAATCCAGGTGCTCAAGGTCCTACAGGGGTTTCTGGATTACCAGGGAGTACAGGTTTTTTCGGTGCAACAGGTGCTACGGGTGATTTTGGTGCTACAGGAATACTTGGTACCACAGGGATAGATGGACAACCAGGGCAACAGGGAGCTCAAGGTCCACAAGGGGACACAGGTCAGCCTGGTTTCACTGGTTCTACTGGATTGACTGGAATACCAGGATTGTCTGGAAATCCAGGTTCAACAGGTAATCCAGGTATGCCAGGTTTTCCAGGAGCCACAGGACCAACTGGATTTCCAGGTAATGGAGGAATTTTGGGCTCACAAGGATCTGTTGGGTATACTGGCTCTACTGGAGACACAGGTCCTAGAGGGTCGCCAGGTCTTCAAGGAGCGTCAGGAGCTACTGGGAGACCTGGTCTACCTGGATCAAGTGGTTCAACAGGCGTACAAGGTCCTACGGGTGCTGTGGGCATTGATGGTACCAGAGGTCCTACAGGTGCAGCTGGAAATCGCGGAGCAACAGGTTCACCTGGTCAGCAAGGAGCTGTTGGTCAAACAGGTGCAATGGGTATAACCGGAATCACAGGTGGTACTGGACTACCGGGTTCACCTGGACGATTTGGTGCTCCAGGGTCAACAGGAGCTACAGGTAATACAGGAATCATGGGAAATCCAGGAGATTCAGGTAATCTAGGTTCTCAAGGTTCAACTGGCTTTGCTGGAAACCCTGGATTGAATGGTGTACCAGGGCAGCTTGGTGCTACGGGAGCCACTGGCATACCTGGATTGATAGGTAATACAGGTGTCATTGGTGGTACAGGTGCTCCAGGACCAAGCGGATCAACAGGAGCTACTGGCTCTCCTGGATCAATTGGAGCTACAGGAAATCCTGGTCCATTTGGACCACAAGGATTTCCAGGACCTAAAGGATTTACTGGGTCTACAGGTTTTCAAGGGCCTCAAGGTCTAACAGGTCTTCCTGGTGCAACAGGCGCAACTGGAATTGTAGGTCCTTCTGGCAGACCTGGCCTGGAAGGGTTTTTTGGACCTGCAGGCATTCCTGGTGTGGTTGGATTGACAGGTCAGCCGGGTCTGCCTGGAGGAACAGGAGCCACAGGGAGTACAGGAATGACTGGTTTAAGTGGAAATACTGGTCCCCAGGGAATGCCGGGACCGGATGGTAATCCAGGTGAGAATGGGTTACAAGGAGGAATTGGAGGGACAGGAGCTACTGGTCCTAACGGGGTGCCAGGTGAGCTTTTACATAACTTCTATTTGTTTCATCAATGTTGTAATATTTTAACATTAACATTTCGTTCATTCAATTAAAATCATTCAACATTAACTAGGTAGATTAAATTAAAACAATTGTAGTAGTAGTCATTAATGAATGTGGTTACGTTATGATATTATTTACGTTATGGTAATAAAATTATTGTTTATTTCTTATTGGAGTAATTTATAAAATTTTCAATATTTGCAGGACCTCAGGGATTTCCAGGATCCCAGGGATCCCAGGGACCAGCAGGGGCAACTGGATTAACTGGAATGACAGGATCTACTGGTAGGAAAGGTATCCAAGGTGGTACTGGCTATCCAGGTGATGTTGGCAACACAGGTGCTACAGGACAACCAGGTGTCGCTGGTTCAACAGGTGCGATAGGATCTCTAGGAAATACTGGATTTAAAGGGCAGCCTGGGCTTCCGGGGAACCCAGGTATTGTGGGAGTCACGGGATCGAAAGGAACACCTGGATCAACTGGGGTTATTGGTTTTTCTGGGCCAACTGGTGCAACAGGTGTGACCTCATTTTATGATATTAAGGATTTGTATCTATTAAAAACATTTTACGATCTTCATCAAAAATACAATTATTATTAACAGCGTCAAGGTTGTTAATAGCGGAATAGCTACATTTATTTATTTATTTTTTTTTTTGAGCAGTTGCAACATTGGCAGCCCCGCTAATTTTGAAGCTAAAATAAGATCACTATGGTTTATTATTAATTGAAAATTTTATTTTCAAATCTTACGACTTATCAATTGAAAAACTTAAATTGAATGGCGTTGTTTTGTTCCTATTGATATATTAGTTTATGACTTTATTTCTGCTTTAGAATTTCATCAACTGTTTGTTACATAATGAATGAAATGAAATGATCTTTTATTCAACAACAATCCCAAATAAATGGAAAAAAAATCGTTAGGATGATTGAGGTAAAACGCGAAGTTTATCGAGCCCGACAACCTTTCAAAGGAGTTAATTTAAATATAAGTAATTTTAAACTGATTATTTCTCAAAACGTCTCAAACTATTCTTCCTTCCCACAATATTTTGGAAATTTAGGCATGATTGGGCCGCAGGGTCCGTCAGGTCCACTAGGATCAACGGGTCAACCGGGCAGCACCGGAGCTACAGGTGGGCCAGGAGGTCCAGGTTTTCAAGGCCCCGTTGGACCTCCAGGACCTCAGGGACCACAAGGACCTCAGGGTCCCACAGGGATCATGGGTCCACCTGGTTTGCCTGGTAACCAAGGTAGCACAGGATCGTCTGGACAGCCTGGACAGCAAGGTATTGTAATGTTGATGAGACGCTTGGCATTTCCAATAGTTTAAATTTAATTGTGATAGCAGTTGTTATATATGGCTTGTGACTGTTGTGGTTATTGCATGTAGAATATGACATTGACGACGAGGTAATGATTATTATTATGAAAAATTCAGGGGGAACGGGAGGAGCAGGATTTCCAGGAATGACGGGATCATCAGGTCCCACAGGTTACTCAGGTGCTACAGGCAGTCCAGGTCCTCAAGGTCCTACAGGTGCACGAGGGGACCAGGGTACACCAGGATCTACGGGGCAAATGGGCAACACAGGTGCTACAGGTTTGATTGGTCCTGCTGGCTCTACTGGTTTCCCTGGCCTGCCTGGAAATCAGGGAATGCCAGGTGCAACTGGATCCTCCGGAACGATGGGTGCAACCGGCGCTTTTGGGGATACAGGATGGACGGGAGATACAGGTGATACAGGACCTACAGGTTTTAAAGGACCTACTGGATTTCCTGGTCCTCAAGGATCACCAGGACCCAATGGTAAGTTGTTTTATTAAATTTTAGATATTCTATATATATATATATTTTAGACTTGGTGCTATCAGATGACACCAGTTTACTGGCCGAGCTAAAGGTCATCAGTCTGCTTGCCTCAGGTGATCACAACATGATCACAGCTTGCCTCAGGTGATCACAACATTTCCAATCAATTGTTTTGTCGACAAGTCATCAAACGTTGAGCCATGCAACAAAGCATATTTTTTTTATTTCAACAGAGCTGATTATAATTATCTTAATGAATATTTGTCAAGCATAAACTGGAATGATTGTTTTCAATATTGTTTTAACATCGATATGTATTGGGAAACGTTTGAACGAATAATCCATCATGCGATACCAATTTTCGTTTCCAAGATATGTCGTAAACGGTTATCGTCTCCAAACTTAATTCCATAATTTCTTTATTTATCGTACAAGACAAAACTTTATTTTTGGAGAAAATGGAAATCAAGTTCAAATCCAGTTGGCAAAGATCATTATTTGAAGATATCCTAGAAATGCTTCATTTTAGCCAACTCATACCGCAGAAACAGAGAAAACAAGTTGTTTATCAAAAGGCGAATATTCAATGATTTTATCAATACGTCAACAATAAACTGTTTTCTAAACCTCAGATTGCCAGTCTGCGAATTAACAATAACAATGTTGTGATGGCTAATGCATTTATCGAATATTTTTCATCCGTTTTTACAATTGGCGACAACGGCATATGTTCATTTTTAAGTCGTACTGAAAAATTATTAGAAGACATTTGGTTTGCTCCACATGCTGTGCTCATTCATGCCGTCATCTAGAAATGTTAGTTTGTTATTTAAAAATTTTTCAAATACATAAAGGTACACCTGGATCTTTTGGTTCCTCTGGATCACCTGGATTACCGGGCTCACCTGGTAACACTGGTCAATCTGGTCCACAGGGTCCATTAGGTGCAACAGGTAACTCTGGTCCGAAGGGTATTACAGGTGTTCTTGGGGCACCAGGATTTCCAGGACCTATAGGTGGCCAAGGACCAGTGGGATTTACTGGTCGTACGGGTGTGAATGGGGGTACTGGAGATACAGGCTTTCCTGGAATGCCAGGAGCCACTGGAGGAACCGGGCAACAGGGGGCCCCTGGTATGATTGGTGCTACAGGCGTTACTGGATTGACCGGAAGTACAGGTCTCATTGGAGCTACAGGTGGACCTGGTATTGCAGGGGTGCCAGGATCGAGAGGTGTGCCAGGACCCACAGGTGATCCAGGCAATAATGGTGGTCCCGGTCAACCTGGTCAACAGGGTTAGTAGCCTTTATGTTGAGTGTTTTTTTCAATATAAACCATCATGCAAATTATTTGGGTTTATTTGTACTTTTAACGCAAGAGTTTATATATTTTATTCCAAACTCAAACCAAAGAAATTTTTTTAGATCCATTATTATAAATATTATATATAAATGAAAAATATAAATCTAGCGAACAACTGACCACTTCGCAGGTGCAACGGGTGGTACCGGTGCTACGGGAATGACGGGATCATCGGGACAGTTGGGAGGAACAGGTGCAAGTGGTCCGAAAGGTTTTCCTGGAATAATGGGAGGAACAGGAGTTCAAGGTCAGCAGGGTGCTACAGGTGCTACAGGGTTGACAGGAGTCAGAGGTGTTACAGGTTCTAGTGGCCCTCAAGGATCAACTGGATTTTCTGGAATTATGGGCCAAACAGGATCCACTGGCGCAACAGGAGCTTTTGGGGCTAGTGGGGCCACTGGTGGGACTGGAGCAACAGGTTTTCAAGGTGCAACAGGCAACAAAGGAGATCCTGGAAGAGTGGGAGATACCGGATTTCCTGGTCAGATTGGAACAGGTGGTCAGCAGGGTACTACAGGGGAAACTGGATTTGCAGGACCCCAAGGACCAACAGGACCTCAAGGTTTCTAATTTAGATTAATTTCTATATTTAATAATTTTATCAATTTTTAACTTTTTTTTTAAATTAAGATTTTGCGATTTTTTCGCTGTATCAATTCAGCTTTTTCATTACTCAGGTGCTACTGGAAACGCTGGACAACCAGGTTCACCGGGTCAACAAGGTCAGCAAGGTCAACCTGGACCTTCTGGCCAGCCAGGATTTCCTGGAAGTTTAGGAAACACTGGCCCCGCTGGTTTGTTTTATTAAATTAGAATTACTTTTTCAACTTTAATTAACTTTTGTATTGAAACATTTATATTACCTATGATTTGTGAAAAATAAATTTAATTTATCTAATTGATTGACTAAACTGAAATTTGTATTAAACTGTCTAACTGTATCTAAGTTCTGCAAAATTAAATATGTTTGTCCAGGATTTTCTGGAGTACAAGGATCGACAGGCAATACAGGTAATCCAGGTGTTCAGGGAGCTACAGGCCCTGCCGGACCGACAGGTTTGCCAGGACCATCAGGTTCAACAGGATTTGTTGGTGTGCCTGGACAGACCGGACCCCCAGGAGCCACAGGAAGTTCAGGCAAGAATGGACTTCCGGGAGCTGTAGGTGCAACTGGTCCTCTTGGCTCAACTGGTCCAGTAGGTTCAATTGGTGCAACTGGACTGCAGGGATCAAGTGGAATTCAGGGACCTAAAGGACAAAATGGTTGGTTATTTTTATTTGTTTGATTGCAGGTTTGTTGGTTTAGGATTGCCTGGTTAATCAACGGTTAGCAATGAATGCTTGAATGATTGATTCAAATATTGGATGTTTCGTTGATTTGATAATCTGGTTGATTTACATCAGTTAAATAAATGTTGTTCGTTTGTCTATCTGTTTGTTTGTTTGTTTATTTATTTACCTAACTGTGCCAAAACTCCGACAGGTGTCCAGGGACCGCCGGGACAGCCAGGTCTCTCAGGAGGCTCAGGTATGCAGGGCAGTACAGGAATGACAGGTTCAACTGGACAAGTAGGGGCTACAGGGTGGACTGGACTTCTGGGTTTCCAAGGGGGTCCAGGGGCGTCTGGAGTAACAGGTAGCAGTGGTTCAACAGGAGCCACTGGCGTCACGGGATCCACTGGATTTACTGGTGGGTGAACCGTCTCTTGTAAAACTTGTTCTTTCGTTACTTATTAATCGTTTTATTAATTACGTTTATAATTTTAATACGTGTGTGTGCGTGCGTTCATGCGCGCGTGTGTGTGTGGTACGTGCGTGCGTGTGTGTGTGTGGGTTTGCCAAAAAATGCAATAAACACCTAAACAAATAGAATACGTGATGAAAATTTAATGTGATGCTGTTTGTTATCTGCAGTTATAATGTCAATTTCGTTTGCTGCGTTCGCATTATAGTTACATTTATAACATATTTCAGCACGATAACATTGTTAATTTTTTTTTATAAAGTATATCAGCGGTTCTCAACCTGTGGTCCGCGAGCAAAGTGTCGAGTGCAAGTTTTATTAAAATAAAAAAAATGAAAAAGATGAACTCCGATTGAGTCTTTCGAGTATTACTCCTCGTTTGGATAAGCTCAGCTCAACTGTGCAAGCTCTAGACCCACACTGAAATTAAATGTAGCATTATTTCTAATGTAGTTGGCACGTTAAAAAACCACCCGCGTATTATTATTCATTATTGTTAGCAAGTGACATTTGTTCATTGTAAAAGATGCAATTACAATTTGTTTCATTTTTGACATAAAAATTGATGATACACCAGATACGCCGTGAGATACGCTGTATGCAAACATCAATGTAAAACGAACATAATACTTTTTAATTTGAAGTTAAAACATTTATTAAAATATATGATAAATAATTTTAAATAACAATTTTAATACACCTATAGTCTAGTGTTGTAACTGTAGTTCTCTAAGTCTAATAGTTATACTAAGAACTATGTTATACTAACTATGTGTAGCTGTTACGTCATCATATGAAATAATAATTATATATATGAAATAATAATTATATATATATGAAATAATAATTATGTATATATGAAATAATAATTATATATATATGAAATAATAATTATGTATATATGAAATAATAATTATATATATATGAAATAATAATTATGTATATATGAAATAATAATTATATATATATGAAATAACAATTATATATATATGAAATAATAATTATATATATATATATATATATAAATTTCAAGTGCCCTGGTAGCAAAATTTTCAGTAGTGCACATTTTTAAGTGGTCCCTGAATCTCAAAAGGCTGAGAAGCGCTGGAGTGTATTGCAGTTATTATTGTTTCAACCGCAGTTGATAATCACAATTATCATCTAAGAAATAATGCCTTGAGCCTCAGCTGTATTTCATCATCATGTTTCGCATATTTCATTTCACCCTACAGGTCCATCCGGGTCAACTGGACAGCAAGGTCAACCAGGTGCACTGGGTCAACCAGGCTTTCCTGGTTCTACTGGCTTCGTGGGATTCCAAGGACTTCAAGGGGATACTGGATCCAGTGGGCCTCAGGGTAGCCCGGGTAATCAAGGTAGTCAAGGTCAGCCAGGTTTGCAAGGTGGTACAGGCGCTACAGGTGCTACCGGGTCGCCAGGAAGTTCTGGTTCCAGTGGTTCACAAGGTCCGACTGGTTGGACGGGTCCAACTGGTCAGCAGGGTCCTCAGGGATCTCCTGGATTTCCGGGGCCTAATGGAGGCATGGGATCAACTGGAGCTACTGGAAGTTCCGGAGGAACAGGAGCCAGTGGAGTTCCTGGGCCTTTTGGTTTGTTGTAATTTTTCATTTGGATTCTAATTAATAAATTCCTAAATAATTATTTATTTATTGCTTATAAGCGCGTGAATTCAATTTGAGTTTTCACGTTTTTAATTCAAAAAAATTAATTTTATGAATCACTTATGTTCTAGGATCGCCTGGTTCTCAAGGATCTCCAGGTCTTCAAGGAGCTACTGGCCCACTTGGATCTCAAGGTCCATCAGGTAGCAAAGGTCAGACAGGCGGCACGGGAAGCACTGGCTTCCCTGGAGATCTTGGTCAACCTGGTCAAACTGGTTCAACGGGATCACGAGGTTTTACAGGTTCAACTGGTGCTTCGGGGTCCTCTGGTCAAATTGGCTCCACTGGCCAATTTGGAACTTCGGGTTTTACTGGCGGTACAGGACAGCAAGGCTCGCCAGGTAGTACAGGAGTGCAAGGCGCCACAGGTGCTACAGGAACAATAGGAAATTTTGGATCTTCGGGACTGCCTGGTCAGCCTGGAGCAACAGGTCAAACAGGACCGCAAGGATTTCAAGGTCAACCAGGTCAGACTGGACGACAAGGACCGGTTGGATTTCCTGGTGCCACTGGACCTGCCGGTTCCGTAGGGGCGACAGGATTTCCAGGAGCGGGAGGTGGTGTTGGGGCGTTTGGTGCCACAGGAAGTAGTGGTCTGCCTGGAAGCACAGGATCTACAGGTGGTTGCTTGTTTTGCTTTTGGTTTATTTTCTTTGTCTTTCAGAAATATTGCACTTAATATTAAATTATGTTAATTGTTAGTGCGTTATTTATTCGTGTTCATTTTTTTTACGATTGCCAGCAGCGCTAAGATTGAACATGTAGAATTGTGACATCTGAAATACCTTAATGCAACGTTTTTATGTAAAATTTTCAGGGGCAACGGGTTTGCCGGGTTTCACAGGAGCAACAGGATTATTTGGTCCAGCAGGTCCACAAGGTCTTCAAGGTCCACAGGGTTCACCAGGAGCCACAGGTCAGACCGGTTCAGTTGGAATTCCGGGCAACACAGGATCAAGTGGTCAGTCAGGATTTCAAGGTCCATCTGGATTTCCTGGTTTCTCTGGTCAGCCTGGACAGCCTGGATCAATTGGTTCGTTTGTGGCGCTCAATTTTTTATTGATGATTTGTTTATTTATTTAAATTAACGTCAATCCAGCACATCGCACGCACTTTATATATATAGAATTCACTGTTTTTCACTTAGCGTATACGGCGAATGTATCACTTTTATTTATTTTTTATATCAAATTATTTATTGTAGTCTTTTGGATATGAAAAAATTTTATTTTTCTGTAGCCTGTCATCACGATGACCCAAAGAACACTACTTGCACAAATTATGCGAGTTGATAAGATAATATTTTTGTTTTTGGATGTTACAACGTTAACAAATACGAACAATATTTGATGTTTTGTTCCTTGCATTTCTTTTGTTTCTTTATTTTTGTTTTTAACGATGAACCCAAGCTATAGAAGGTTATAAGTTTATGAACTTATTAAAAACGTATCAATTGTTATCACGGTGGCCGGTCACATCACAAGTGGTTACTTTTTTGGCTTCCATGTCATTTCATTTCATGCAATAATTTCTTTTAAAATATTGTTTGATATGATTTGGCGAAATAAAATATAAATATATAAATGCTATCGTAAGCATTCATTTCCAATCGTTACAGGTACCATGGGAGCTACGGGATCGACAGGTTTCTTCGGAGGAACGGGAGCACAAGGACCCGTGGGTCAACCGGGTCAACCAGGTTCATTAGGAACTCAGGGTTACACAGGACCTATGGGGTTTACAGGTCTGACTGGGGCAACCGGAATCACTGGAGTAACAGGCGCTACAGGCCTTACGGGTGCTACTGGAAACTCAGGTTCTACAGGAGCAACAGGATCATCTGGATTTACTGGACCTACTGGTTATACGGGATACACCGGATTGACTGGGATCACAGGGTCAACAGGTCAAACAGGTCAGATAGGATCTCAGGGTAGTACAGGTGGTTCTGGTGTTCAAGGTAGTCCAGGTGCTACAGGTGCGAGTGGTTTTCCTGGACCGACTGGAACTGTTGGCGCCGATGGTTAGATGAATAGTTGATGCATCTAATTAATTGATTATTTTAATTTGGTTTTTTATTTAAAAATATTATTTAATATTTGTATAATATTATTAATTTAATACTATAACAGATTAATGTAATTTTCGTTTCTCTTAGTAATTTTTTTCATCATGATACTACTTAACAATTAGGACAACCGGGCAGACCAGGTGATCCAGGTCCGACGGGTCTTCCAGGTAACACAGGCACTGCAGGTGCAACGGGATCTACTGGATCCACTGGTGCTTTTGGACCGTCTGGTCCTTTGGGTTCAACTGGTGCTACAGGTAGCAAGGGTCAAACCGGATTCCCTGGTTCGTTTTTATTTTGTTTTTGATTAATTTAATTAATTTTCATACAAAATTAAATTTTTACTTGTGTACACGTGCGTTATTCAATCTCTAATATATTTTCTGTCAAAATTAATATTGTTAATGTGAGAAGTACATTGTTTGAAATTAATTTCTTTACTTAATCAGGCAATCCAGGTGCAACTGGCGTTCAAGGTGACACTGGTTTTTCAGGTGCGTTTGGATCACAAGGGTCAGTTGGACTGCCAGGCCCACCAGGAGATCCAGGCAGACCAGGATTTACTGGATCTACTGGATCTACCGGGTCTTCTGGAAGCAGTGGTTTTCAAGGACCTCAAGGACCAAGGGGTTCAGATGGTGCAACTGGAAATCTAGGCAATCCAGGTAGCCAGGGCCCACAAGGACCTGCAGGTTATCCAGGTGTGCAAGGAACTCAAGGTGCCTCGGGACAATCAGGGACATTGGGATGGACGGGAGCTAGTGGCTTGCCTGGTCCCACCGGGGCAACTGGATTACCTGGATGGACTGGTGGCACAGGTGCCTCAGGTAATACCGGGTCAACAGGTGTGTCTGGTATGCAGGGAGATACTGGAGGAACTGGACAACCAGGGCCCAAAGGTTTTCCGGGAGCTACTGGACCCAAAGGATCAACAGGTTAAAAAACTTTCTGCGTTAAACTTTCACTTGAAAATTAAACTATGGCATTATTTTAAAAACATTAAACAATTTTTTTTACTATGTATGTTGTACAATTTTCATAAATTAGAAGATTGATTTATTTCCTACTTTAAACCCAGGGGCTGACGGACAACCAGGTGTACCAGGAGTAACGGGAGGTACAGGTATGCAAGGTCCAAAAGGTCAACAAGGCCAACAGGGATCAACAGGAAGTGCAGGTAACACTGGTAATCCAGGTAACCCTGGTTCCATAGGATCATCTGGTTTTATCGGTGTAACAGGATGGACTGGAGCTTCAGGTGCAACAGGTGCCACTGGACTTTCAGGCGCGACAGGAGGTACTGGTGCTACTGGATTTCAAGGACCATCTGGAGTTCAAGGGTCAAGTGGCAGACCGGGCGATCCTGGACCACAGGGAGATGTTGGGTTTACTGGATTTACTGGCATCACTGGAGGAACAGGTCTCTACTGTTGTCTATTATTGTTAATGTCGTTAAGTGTTTTGAATTAATTTAGTTTTCTTTTAATAAAAATTCCGTATGGAACACGTTATGAACAAAATTGGATTTATTATTTTCAGCAAACTCACTCTTGTTCATCGATATAAACACAAACGATAATTTTTTTAAATAAATGTTTAATTAAATGAAAGAATAAATGAAAAAATTAATTAAATTTTCAGGATCGACTGGTTCATCAGGATCAACTGGTCAACTTGGGTTTACTGGAGATACAGGTGCCAGAGGTGAGAGTGGACCTCGTGGTTTAAATGGACAGCCCGGAGTTCAGGGGGCCACTGGACCAGTAGGACTTAACGGAGTCTCTGGAGGGGTTGGCCAACCAGGTGCAACAGGATCTACAGGCAATCAAGGTAAAAATTTTGATGGTTGTTTTGTTTGTGTTTGATTTAATATTGAATGACGTGGTTTTAATGCTTTCATTGTTAAAATGCTGCAATTTTGTGATTGTGTTTTTTTCAATGTTTAACATGTAGGAAAATGTATAATATTGATAACATAAGTGTGATAAAGTTAAATGATGTAGCTAACACATGCTTCATTTAAATGGAAACACGCACGATTTAGTGATTTTATGTAAAACATTGTAATGAACCTTGAAATTATTCAGGTGTTCAGGGTTGGACGGGTGCCTCAGGAATGTTTGGGCCACAAGGACCATCTGGAACTCAAGGGTTTACTGGTCCTGCGGGAGATCCGGGTCCAATGGGGCAGCCAGGGCAACCTGGGTGGACAGGTAATTCAGGCAGTACTGGTGCTACTGGATTAAAAGGAGTGCAGGGTCCAATTGGAAACTCTGGTTTTCAAGGTAGTCAGGGCCTTCCAGGTGCAGTAGGTCAAACCGGTCCAACAGGTCAACAGGGTCCACAAGGATCACAGGGTCAACCAGGATCAACAGGTTCAGGTGGTTCAGCTGGCCCGCAAGGTGCTACAGGTATAACTGGTGGCACTGGCTCTTCAGGATCAACTGGAGCAACTGGTGTGATTGGACAAACAGGGTCAACAGGACTTCCCGGTCCTCAAGGATCTCCAGGTTTTCAGGGTAATACCGGAAGTCAAGGCTTAACGGGCTCTCCTGGTCCTGTTGGAGCCTCAGGATTGCCAGGTTTTCCTGGTTCCAAGGGTCTACCTGGCTCTCTTGGTAATACAGGAGCTTCAGGCTCTGTCGGCCAGCAAGGTACAGGCGGGGTAATTGGCTGGACTGGTGCCCCTGGATTTTCAGGAGCCACTGGGGCGACAGGTCAGGTAGGAGTAACAGGTTTTCCAGGTAGCCAAGGTAACACAGGAGCACCTGGATTGATCGGTGCAAGTGGTCAATCAGGACCGGCTGGTCCTCCAGGTCCCCAAGGTCAGCAAGGAGCCAATGGAAGTCCGGGATCGACAGGAGCTACTGGAATTACTGGGCAAATCGGAGTTGTTGGTAGTGCCGGAAGTACTGGATCTACTGGACCTGCTGGTGAGCTATTAATGCAACTTGATAATTAAAACAATCTTATTACGCTTGCATTGTTGCAAAAATGTTAGTGAAATATTCATGTGATAGAAACTTGTTATACCTCTTGTTATTTTCATAAAAATTTAAGAATATATTGTCTATTACTATTACGTCTATTTTTAAAATTTAGATAGTTAACTGAAATGCTAAAGCAGTAATTTGTTTTAATTACTCAATTGCTTTGTATGTGTCATAAAGTGTGCAGTGGTTCTTATATACGTTGGTTTAATTGTTTCATGATATTTTTGCTTGACGGACCGAAATTTTGTTGTCCATAATATATCGATATATCGTTTATAAACATATTGATGTTAACATCGATGTTATATTTAATATTTTGAAAATATTGATATATTGCTTCAATTGCTAAAGTTGAGTTTTTTTAAATGTTTAAATAATAAAAGTGACCATAATATAAAACAATTGCCACCCATCAGGCCAAACAGGTCCAATCGGTCAACCAGGTACTCCTGGTATGATTGGTCAGACGGGAAGCACAGGTGAAAGAGGTGATACAGGTACAACAGGCAACACTGGCAGTTCCGGAGCAACTGGGTCAACTGGGCCACAAGGTTCCCAAGGATTTCAAGGAGCTTCAGGCTCTACCGGTGGAACCGGCTCAACGGGTCCGGCTGGGTTTACCGGTAATCCAGGTAATCCGGGTTTAACTGGGATTCCGGGTCAACCTGGTTCTACTGGAATGAAAGGACCTCAAGGAGATCAAGGTTTACCAGGTTGGACCGGTCAGAGTGGATCACCTGGATCTTTAGGAGCCCAAGGATTTACAGGGGCGACAGGTGCCACTGGAGCATTTGGTTTACCGGGACCACTTGGTTTTACTGGACCATCTGGTCAAAAAGGTACTCCAGGAACTGTGGGAGCTTCTGGTGGCGTTGGACCTCAGGGGGCTACTGGACCACAAGGTTTACCTGGGTTTCCAGGTCCAAATGCTGGTCCTGGACAAATGGGTCAACCTGGACCGCAAGGAGATACCGGGACTCCTGGAAATACTGGTCAACCTGGCTCACGAGGCCAGCCTGGTAACCCTGGATTAACTGGCCAACCTGGGCAATTTGGATTTCCTGGTGCTACAGGGGTCACAGGTGATAGGGGTGCAGTTGGAGCTACAGGAGCTTCTGGTGCCACTGGCGGATCCGGAAGTCCAGGGGGTGTTGGTCAAACAGGTTCAACAGGAGGAACTGGTTTTAGCGGTCCGATGGGAAACCCAGGTATTTTCTAAATGTTTGATTTTTATTACATACATTTTTGCACCACATTATATTAATGATATTTTTACATTATTTTTATATATCATTAATTTTTAAAGGTTTGCCGGGAGCAACAGGTCCTCAAGGATTCACGGGACAACTAGGACCTCAGGGAATAATGGGTCAGCCAGGCCAAACAGGTCAGCCAGGTCAACCAGGTGCTGTTGGAAATTCAGGCTCCACTGGATTTACTGGACAGACTGGTACAATGGGTGTTCCTGGTTCTACAGGTGCAACAGGTAATCCTGGCAATCCAGGCGTAGTTGGATCAACTGGGTCTCCTGGAATTCCTGGTCTTCAGGGTCCAACCGGCTCTACAGGACCATTTGGAATGACTGGACTAACAGGCGATAGGGGTGGCACTGGATACACTGGAATAACTGGTGTACAGGGATCTACAGGCCCACGTGGTATATCTGGTCCAAACGGTAATATTGGGTTTCCAGGTTTACCTGGATCTGTAGGCCAAACTGGTAGTAAAGGTGTTCAAGGACCCCAAGGTGTTCAAGGACAAACTGGATTTACAGGTTTATCTGGACAACAAGGTACACAGGGAACACAGGGACCAAGAGGAGCGACCGGTCCTGTTGGTTCAACAGGTCAGTCAGGAATTATTGGCCTTCCAGGAGCTACTGGATTTAGCGGATCACCTGGAGTTGTTGGTCAAGTAGGACCACAAGGCCAACCAGGACAGCCTGGTAGTCAAGGCTTTACAGGTCAGCAAGGTACTCAAGGACCTAAAGGAAATCAAGGACCAAAAGGAATCGTTGGTGATGCGGGAAATACCGGACCTCAAGGATTTACTGGTTCAACCGGTCAAACTGGTCAGCCAGGTCAAACTGGACTTCTGGGAGCAACCGGTGTAAGAGGACCCACAGGTGACACAGGGGGACAGGGTGTCAAAGGAGGAACTGGAATAATGGGAATTCAAGGTGCGCAAGGTCAACGAGGACCGCCTGGTCAGGGAGGACAAGGTGGAGGGGGAGGAATTGTTGGAATGATGGGTGATACAGGTGATACTGGAGCATCGGGACCCAGAGGTCCTCCGGGTCCTCTTGGTCAAACAGGCTCTATTGGCCCATTTGGATCTCCAGGTGTTATTGGACCAACGGGTGCAACCGGTCCAATTGGTGACACCGGGGACAGAGGGCAGAATGGATCTTCAGGTCAACCTGGTCAACAAGGACCTTCAGGGCCTCCAGGATCAACAGGTAATACTGGTTTGGTAGGTCAGCCAGGTTTTCCAGGGCAAGATGGTTTACCTGGTTCTCCTGGTCAGCCGGGCTCACAAGGTCAACCAGGACGTCAAGGACCTCAAGGTAATTCAGGCAATACGGGAGAAACTGGAAACACTGGACAGACGGGAGCGGTAGGTCAACAGGGGCCTCAGGGAGATACTGGTTCATCAGGCTCCTCTGGATCAGTTGGTCAACCAGGTCTGACCGGTAGCACGGGAATTACGGGTTCTACTGGTGATACTGGGTCTTCTGGTAATCCAGGTTTTCCTGGACCACAGGGGCAACCAGGTAATACAGGTCTTTCGGGAATATCTGGAACACAAGGTCAACAAGGATCCACCGGTTTACCAGGTTTTACGGGCGCAACTGGTGTGCAAGGAGGAACTGGCAGGACTGGACCTACTGGTCCAATTGGCAACACTGGACCTTCTGGATTCGATGGTCTACAAGGTTTCACAGGCTCTCCAGGTCAGAAGGGAGTTAAAGGTTCAACCGGGCCAAGTGGTCCTCCGGGAGATACAGGCCCGTCTGGTGGATCGGGTTTTGTTGGTCAAACAGGAGCTACGGGTCAAACAGGTCAGCCTGGGTTAAAAGGTTCAACAGGTTTACAGGGAGGTGTTGGAGCAACTGGATCATCGGGACTAATTGGACCCCCTGGTGATAATGGCTTACCTGGTTTATCCGGATTTACAGGGTCTACTGGTAATACTGGAGATATGGGATCAACTGGAAACACTGGAATGATTGGGGCAACTGGTCAACCAGGTTCACAAGGTTTTCAAGGTCCACAGGGTCAGCAAGGATTACCTGGTTTTACTGGACAAACTGGTTCTACGGGATCAAAGGGAACAGCAGGTTTTACAGGTCCCAGAGGAGGTACGGGAGATACTGGTATGCTTGGAGTTACTGGATCATCAGGTTGGACTGGTGCGTCGGGAAGCAAAGGTGCAACGGGGTTGTCTGGTTCTACTGGGCCGCCAGGACAGCAAGGTAAATTAATATTTTTTATTTAATGTTATTTGTTACATTATAACTAAATTGTAAAGTGGCATAATTTGAATCGCGTTGTTTGAATGCAAGAATGCAATGCGCTGGTATTACCATGAATAGCTAATTAAGAGAATAATAACGATAAAAATTTTATACATGTGAACATTTTATAGTTTGCATCAATTTATTTCATCAATTTAATCAAAATGTAGTAAGTAAAATAATGTGATGCTATCAAAACAAGAATAAGATAAATGAAATGAAATTAGCTTTAGTTTTTTAAGAGTAAAGTTGAGAAATTGTATAACAATGAATGGAGTAGAAGACAAAATTGCATGAAAAAACTTCAAACTAAATGAGTTGAAAGATTGAAGGAAATGAAAAGTAATATTCTTTAATTAGCGTAGGTTGTTTACGTCCAAGCACTTTGTTAGTGACTCATCTACTACAAATTTCAAACAAAACTTTTTTTGTAACGAATACACGTAAATAAATGTAGAAGCAAGCAAAATAATAGACTTTTATGATTACATTAAAATATTTTACAATTTTTATTAAACTTTTGTTTTGATTTGTTGGTACGTTAAACTAAAAACATTGCGTGATGTTTAATTTAATTTGAAATTATTGCATGAAAAAAGGAAGACGGTTTGATCTTATGATCGGAAAAATTGTTTGAATGTTTTAATTTTATTGGAGTTTATTTATACAACTTGTTTTTATTTTTTAAAACGTATTGTTAGAAAAAACATGTAACGAATCACTTCACCAAATAACATAAAATTATTCATTTTTCATTATAGGATTTCCTGGATCGAATGGACCTCAAGGGTTTCCAGGACTTCAGGGATCAACAGGCCAGCAGGGACCACCTGGTGACACAGGTGCAGCAGGAGTACCTGGAGGATCGGGTTTTGTTGGACGTCAAGGTTCTCCAGGTGCCACAGGAGTTACAGGTCCAACAGGATTTACTGGTATGACAGGACCAGCAGGTCCTCAAGGGCAGTCGGGCTTCCAGGGTTTACCTGGTTTTCAGGGTCCCGTAGGTGATCAAGGTGCTACTGGAAGTGCTGGTCAATCTGGACCAACTGGAGTTCAGGGACCAACTGGACAAACTGGTGCAAAAGGACCGGACGGACCAAGTGGTTTACCAGGAGACACTGGACAAACTGGTAGCACTGGAATTGCTGGATCAACTGGTTCACCTGGTTCATCTGGATCGCCTGGATTACCTGGAATTATTGGGCCTCAAGGGCAGTCTGGACAAAAGGGTTATACAGGAGGTACGGGTGTTTCTGGCATTAGAGGTGCAACTGGTTCGCTTGGTCAACCTGGTCAGGTGGGTCCACCAGGTTTTCCAGGTCAACCTGGTTCTACTGGAGCCGATGGGACAGGTGGACTTCAAGGTTCAACAGGTTTTCAAGGTTCTACAGGTGTGCAAGGATTTACAGGAGATGAGGGCGATAAAGGAGTTCAAGGACAAAATGGTGCCCCAGGATTTCCTGGACCTCAAGGACCACAAGGTTCAGCAGGTTCATTTGGACCACAAGGATCTCGTGGTTCGACTGGATTACAAGGTCCAGCAGGTTCAGTTGGTAACACAGGACAAGCAGGTGGGCCAGGATCTCCTGGTGTACAAGGTTCTACAGGAGCAACTGGAGCCACGGGTTCTCCAGGTCCTTCCGGGAACCTGGGAAGTACTGGTCCGCAAGGACAACCAGGTCCACAAGGTGTTCCTGGTTCAACCGGTTTTAAAGGTCAACCTGGATCACTTGGAGCTACTGGCACAACTGGTAACCCCGGTGGAACGGGCGATACAGGCAGCCAGGGGTTTCCAGGTCCTCAAGGATTTACAGGTCCAAGTGGCAGCAAAGGTGCCACAGGTTCATCTGGACCAGTCGGTGTAAAAGGACAAAATGGAGCAACCGGCCAACCAGGACTTGTTGGTGCAACTGGTGACCAGGGTGACACAGGTCTCCAGGGTCAAACAGGTTCCACTGGAATCAGCGGTCCACAGGGACCTCCCGGAAGAAGCGGATCAACTGGTCCAAGAGGTATGTAGTGTGATTTAATGTAACGTAATTTATTGTAATGTTAAGTGCTTTATTCTTATTTCGTGCTCAAACTTTAATGCGATCGAAATGTATCCAGATATGAAAATAAGTAAGTTTGTGTTATTCCTTATAACATTGTCTAGGCATGTATGGTTAGGTTTCTTTGGTAATGTCCAATCACTTAATGTTTTATATCTAACGACGATGTTCCTGACAAGTACGCACGAATAAGTTATGTATTAGAATGAATGTTAGTGTCGTTTATGGTGGTTGTTTTTTTTCTTCTATGTGTTTTGAATTTTCTTATTCCGATGATGTTATTTCGTTTTGATAGGTTTGATTGTATTTCTTTTATTTTGACTCTGTTCTTTGTTTAAATGAATGAATGAATGTTTGAATAGATTGGCACGCGTAAGTTAGTTTAGAATAGAAATTTTCAAATGATACCGATTCATCTAAAGATGTCCCACTGCGTCTGTCTTTTTTTCATCTATTCTCATCTTATTTTATTCATTTGATTTTTTCATACAGTTTATTACGATAAAGAAGTCATTGAAATCATTATTTTCATTGCTATGTTACACTGAATTAATTATTTAATCAAAAGAGTTTTTAGATTCAACTAACCAACCAATCATTCAATCAATCAACCGACTACAACACCCATCCAACCAACACAGGTGCAAACGGAGACCAGGGTGCTACAGGTGCCACGGGAGCATCAGGACAAACTGGTCAAATGGGATTGCCAGGTTCACTTGGTTCACCTGGATCTCCTGGAAGTGCTGGTGTTCAAGGCGCAACTGGCGCTACCGGATCAACGGGAGGGACAGGAGGAACTGGTAGCTCAGGAAGAATCGGGGACACTGGGTCAAGTGGAGCTACAGGGATCAAAGGTAGGCCTGGTATTAGTGGAAATTTTGGTTCCCAAGGTCAACAAGGTGCAACAGGTGATGTTGGGTTTTCAGGTGTTTCTGGACTCCCTGGAAATCCTGGTGCTTTAGGTCAACCAGGTCCTCCGGGAAGCACTGGATCAACTGGATTTCCAGGTTTACAAGGTAATCCGGGTAATTCTGGTGGTTTTGGCAGTACAGGTATAAAAGGTTTTACCGGTTCATCGGGACCTAAAGGTCAGCCTGGAGCAACTGGTGACGATGGACAACCAGGTTCAGTTGGTGTGACTGGGTCCACAGGAGCAACTGGACAATCAGGCAATCCAGGTGCACCAGGTGATACAGGAAGGCCAGGGAGTGTTGGTGCTACAGGTAATCAAGGAGCGCCTGGGCCTTTTGGACCTTCAGGAGCCATTGGCAGCTCAGGAAGAACAGGTGCAACAGGTGTGCAAGGTTTCACTGGATCTTCTGGTCAGATTGGATCCCCAGGTAGTAGAGGTTTGCCTGGAAGTTTTGGAGGTACAGGTGCTACCGGTATTCAAGGCATCCCTGGTCAGATGGGATTCACAGGTCCAGAAGGAGCACCAGGGGGTGAAGGTGCCAGAGGAATGGTTGGAGACACTGGTGCACAAGGATTAGCCGGAGTCACAGGGTCAACTGGACCAACAGGTCAACCGGGTCCATCTGGATCGAAAGGTCCAACAGGACCTGCAGGATTTTCAGGTCCACAGGGTGTAACAGGATTTTCTGGACCAATGGGAAGACCAGGTTCTCCTGGAAATCCAGGTCAGCCAGGCCTTCCAGGTAACTTGGGTCCACAGGGTTCGACAGGTTTTCCAGGAGTTACGGGCCAGGCTGGACTTTCTGGGTCTCCAGGCAATCCTGGAGCTACTGGTCAACTTGGTCGAACTGGAGTTCCTGGTTATACTGGAATTCAGGGCTTTACCGGAAACACTGGCAGCAGTGGTTCAAGAGGTCCACAGGGTCAACCAGGTAATCCAGGTCAACCTGGGTTCACTGGTTTCACGGGTCAGACTGGATCTACTGGTCCAACTGGAATGACAGGACTTCAAGGAGATTTTGGCATGACTGGATCTCCTGGAAATACTGGTAGGCCTGGGGATCAAGGTGCAACTGGCGCAACTGGATCAGGTGGACCTAGTGGTTCTCCCGGTTTTCCGGGCTCGGCTGGAGACACTGGCTTCACTGGATTTACCGGATCTACCGGGCCAAAAGGTCCACTCGGTTCTGCAGGCGCTGATGGTCTACCTGGTTTTGCTGGAACAGTTGGAAATACTGGTTCTTCTGGATTGAAAGGATTTCCTGGATCACCAGGCCAACCTGGACCCCAAGGAATGGATGGAACACCAGGTGTTCCTGGGTCTCCAGGTGGACCGGGAATGAAAGGATATACTGGCTCAACTGGTCCATCTGGTCCCGACGGTGAGAAATTATTTTGTTTATTATTGCACCGTTATATCTTGCTTAGAACAACAATAAAACGCTATACACATGTTCTAAATCCACACGCCACCCATCAATTAACTTCTTAATTATTATCGATTGCTTCCTAAATGAGCGTGCACAATCATCACTCGCACTGCACAGGATTACAAGGTTCAGCTGGTGATCCCGGATTACCTGGACCGAAAGGTCAGCAAGGACCATCAGGTCAACCCGGTTCAAATGGTCAGCCTGGTATTCCTGGATTTGTCGGTACATTTGGAGCGACTGGGGTCTCAGGAAATCCTGGTTATGATGGTCTTCTAGGAAATACTGGATTTGTTGGTCCCAATGGGGATCCTGGTGAGTTGTTACATTCAGTTTTTTTCGTTTCTTTTAGTTCATCCTTTGTTCATTGTTTTTTTTATTTGTTTTTGCCTTCGTTGTTGGCATTGTTCAAATTATTTCTTGTTTGTTTGTTTGCTCGCTTATTTAACGGCGCTTCAACTCGTTACTAGACTAGACAGAATTGTCATCTTGAACGTCATTTTGCTTGTGATATTCAGAGCAACTATTGCAACAGTTTTTAACTTTTGTTATTTATCACGCTCCACCCAGGAGCGACAGGACCAACTGGATACACAGGAGCAACTGGTTTTCAGGGACCCACTGGAGATCCAGGTAATCCAGGTCAACAAGGTGTACCAGGTTTTAATGGTCTTCCTGGATTAGCAGGATCACCAGGTCCCAGTGGTAACAGAGGTCCTACGGGAGCTACTGGATTTCCAGGTTCACCAGGAAATACAGGATTCCCCGGACCAACTGGACCCTCAGGTTTTCCAGGACCAAAAGGTCCCACAGGACAAATGGGACCGATTGGACCAATCGGTTTAACAGGAGATACTGGTCCGATAGGAATGCCAGGTTATTCTGGATCACCAGGAGTGGTGGGTCCGATGGGAAATACAGGTGCTACAGGTCCAACTGGTTCTAAAGGTGTCACAGGAGTTGATGGAGCCACCGGTTTGCGAGGGTTTCCGGGAGATACCGGATTGAGGGGACCAAAAGGCACGCAAGGTGCAACAGGTCCGGCAGGAAAGACGGGTGTTGAAGGATTACCGGGCCCGCCAGGACCCAGAGGTCTAACAGGTGTTCTCGGCACGCAGGGTCCAGCTGGATTTGTTGGACAGTTTGGTGAAACTGGTAAGCAGGGTAGCACTGGTCCCATCGGAGCGACTGGCCTGGTCGGACTACCTGGTGCTCCTGGCAACTCGGGATCCACTGGGACCACCGGCTTTATGGGACCTAAGGGAGCCATCGGTAGTCAGGGAGCACCTGGACCTCCCGGAATAGCTCAACGTTAGTGAAGTTGATGATGATGCTAACGATGAAAGTTGAAATTTATTTAAAAACTTATTTGAGAATCTGTTTTTTTTTTAAGAAGAAATATTTTTCTTTTGTTTGATTGCATTAATGTTTCAATTTCGAAGTCAACTTAAAACTTATTTATTTGCACAATGAATGTCCGTCTTATTTGTCTATGATTTAGTAGCGCTTTTAGGATTCAACAATAAAAAAGCGCTGTATATAAATTTCCGTAATAATAATAATGTTACATATTTTTTCTTCAACTAAATCATATGTAGCTGCCATTAATTTGTGCTCTGATATGAATTGCGACCAAGAATGCGAAATTGAACAAACTCAAAATGGTATTCTTTTATTAATTAATTTATTAATTAATTTATTTATTTGTTAATTAATTTATTTATCATTTTATTTATTTATTTATTCATTCACTCCTTCATTCGTAACTGCTTGTTGATCCGTTCGTTCTCACCCTTTTGACAAATTCTAACCAATCAATTGTGTGGCAGGACCAAAAGCTTATTGTTTGTGTAGAATGGCCAATACGTGGGTGAGAGTAAATGAGGGCATCAAGTGCAATAGTTAGTCTACCATCATTATGAACTCCACCATCTTCTTCATCATCCTTTTCATCATCTTCTTCATCATCATTTTCATCATCTTCTTCATCACCATTATCATAATCCTCTTCTTCATCATTTTTTTCATTACTTCTTTACAATCGCTTAGATCGTCATCCACATCTTCACCTCCATCCTCCTCATCATCGTCCTCATCACCACAATCTAGATCTTAACCCGTGTAATTACGATAACGGGGGTTGCGAGCACACGTGCATTTACCTCGGCAACCTGGTCACCCAATGTCTCTGCCAGACCAACTATACCCTCTCTCCAAATGGCAGAAATTGCTATCCAACTATCGGTAAGTCCTACTGGTTTCATGATGTTATTATTATTACGATGATGACGTGGCGATGACGTCATTGTGACTTATTATTTCTACACAGTCGTCATCATCTCAATGGTCATTTTGTCATTGTTACTTCATCATTTCCTCGTCGTCAAATCCCTTTATCATCAACACATCGTTCTATCATCATCACGTGATCATTTTATCCTCACGTGATCATTTTATAATCATCACGTGATCAATGTAGCGCCATCTCAACCGAGCATCGGCTTCAACATAAATTGCTCCATCGACAACGGGGGCTGCCAGCACATCTGTGTCCCAGAAACATCCACAGAGCCAGCGCATTGCAAATGTTTCCATGAAGGTTTCTCCCTCGTCAAAACTTTCGGATGTGAAGGTAATGGTGATAGATGATGTTTTTGTTGTTGTTGTTGCTGCTGCTGTTGTTGATGGTTTTTGATGTTGTCGTTGTTGTTGCTGTTGTTGTTGTTTTTGTTGTTGCTGCTGCTGTTGGGATAATGAAGAGAATGATGATGGCGATTAGATTTATGAACGAGACTGATGTTGATAAAGTTGTAATAAAGATGATGATGAAACTGGCAATCACAAAATGATGATTGGGATAGATAGTGCTGATGAGGATTGAGATGATTTAGATGATGATTTAGATGATGAGTGAGGATGATAATCTCACTATAACCTTCACCTTATAACGCTTATATCACTACCAGATGTTGATGAATGTAAGACTTCGCCAGAGACTACGTGTGTTGGGTGCGACATATGTCTCAACACGTACGGCAGCTACAGGTGCTTCAATATCACTCTCACAGTTACGCCACAAGCTGGTTTGTGTTTGTTTAGTTAGTTAGTTAGTTAGTTAGTTAGTTAGTTTGTTTGTTTGTTTGTTTGTTTGTTTGTTTGTTTGTTTGTTTGTTTGTTTGTTTGTTTGTTTGTTTGTTTGTTTGTTTGTTTGTTTGTTTGTTTGTTTGTTTGTTTGTTTGTCTGTTTGTTTGTTTGTCTGTTTGTTTGTTTGTCTGTTTGTTTGTTGATTTTTGTTAAAAAAATGTGGCTAATTTGAAAGATTTTTTTTTAATCGTTTGGAAATGATTTTGAGATTTTGAAAATCACTCAACAATACATATTCTTTTGAATAGTAAGTACATGGACATTCGTGATACCAACCAGGTAACGAAACGAACGCACCAATCACAGCCGCTCTAACTTCAGACACGAATCTTAACGACGAGCAAGATGTCTACAAACTCTCGAGTAACCTCAACAACAACTATGGACCCCTCTACAGCCAACATTCAACCAATCAGATCGTGTTTTTCATCTGCCTAGCTTGGCTAGTTGCCCTAACAATCGCGCTCGCCATCTTCTCTCTCTTCACCTGGAAGAAATGGAAGATAAGTCGCTTGAGAAGACTCCATCTGAAGAGTATCATGTTCGATAACGAATCTATTGGTACTAACAGTCGAGCGTCATCTATGATTAGCGATAATCGCAGCCAATCGGAGAGAAACAGGAAAGTTAAACGACCAATCATATTCAACGTTGAGGAAGAAAATTTTGAGGGAGATGAGCGAGTCTCTAGACCCTCCAATGATATACCTTCTTTTTCGAAAGCTCGCGCCGCTGTCACGACAACTCGGCTTTTTCTGAATCAATCGACCACGCCTACTTCTTCCGTCAATGGCCAATCAGGTAAGAAAATAAACAGGTCACCGTTATCTGCTGCCTCACTAACTGGTTCGTTGAAATCCACTTCTTCTATTGGTCCGCCAGTCAACCAATCAAAGGATTTTTCGAGTTACGTGGCTAAAATATTCGCTGACGATTGTTTTGAGGATATGGAGACTATCAAGAAATATAATTAATAATTAACGTCCCTCGGAATGTTATCATAATAATTATGACGAAGTTATAATTTTAAGATAAATTATTTATTGAATTGCTTTTATAATATTTCGTATCGTCATTTCGATTCTCGATTACTCGCCCGTTTAACACAATTATTAAAGTGCTAATAATTATCTGCTATTTTATTGATGTATAAGCCGGCTTATATAAAAAAAAGTGTCAATGCTGAGGTATTGCATTGTAGAAAATTTATGAATGCTAACGCGAAAATTAAACGTTCTTATATTTCCAAACTTATCCATTTTGATTCAAAATTATATTGTTGGCCACTAGGAACTTGCTTCCTATGTCTATTTCATGTTGTCACATATTTCGACTGCTATGAATACACACATATGTGGTTTTTATCCATCTAATAATTTATTTATTAATAATTTATTTATTGCTTATGAGATTGTAGATTAAAATCAGAATTAATTAATTACTCATTAATTACTTTCTATTTGGTAATACAAATTTTCATTCGTTGTAAATCTCCGTCTTTCCGCTTTTAACTTTTATATATTCCAATTCATAATTAGTTATAATAAAATTTCATATGATGATAATAATTATTATTATTAAATTAAAAATTTTATCCAATTAAGTATAAAAATGAAGCAGAATTTCCAAGGTTTAAATTTTATTAGCCAGAAAAATTTCTTTTAAGCGAAAAACTGAAAGATTATGTTCATCTACCATCATCACCAGGAAATTACGATCATTATCATAACCATCAGGATCGTTATCAGGAAAATCGAATCATCAACACCATCACAGACATCATCACCATTACTAATTTTCCATGCAAATTTTTTTCAATAAATTGGATTTTACTATCTCCACTTGGAATGTTTAATGAAGCTAATTAAATATTAACTAACTACTTTTCTATCATTATCATCCCATTATCATCATCATTTCCATGACGGTAACAGTAATAGTATTCATCATCATCGTATCATCCCATCCCCAATAGCAAATTTAGTTTAACTTGTGCTTCAGTTAACTCAAATACACAATAAACACACATGTGTGTACATATATATATATATATATACATATATATATATGTACACACATGTGTATTATATGCGTGTGCGATGGATGCCTATATATACATATATCGTTAAATATTAAACAATATATAGCTAAAAAACGCATGCATATCAATATATATATACATATATATATAATATATAAACATATATATATATATACATTATATCAATAAAACAAAATGTATGACGATGAATAAGACGACATAATGCAAAACGTCATTAAAAAAACATCAGCTTGCTTTTACCTTCAGAGATATATATATATCATTAAAAGCATGGAACACCTTTACTACTAATTCGGTTAATTATTATCGGTTAGCTCTAATTAATTAATTCTAATTAAATAGTTTAATAAATAATATAATTCGTCGTTGTAATTTATTTTATCTTTGTTCACTAATTAGTTAACTCAATGGAAGGGAAAGTTCTGTATAGATATATAGATTGACACTAATAGTTGGAAATCTATCAAATATTTAGCAGATTATAAAGTTTTACGTCTTTAAGAAGTTTTCACAAATGAAGTGATAATAATATTTAACAGCAGCAACCTCAGTAGCGAAGGACGATAATGAGGATGGTTCACAATAAGAAAAAATTAAAATTTAAACTAATAAAATTCCAAAATACCGAAAAATGGTAGATAGAAAGAACGGATAAAAGAATGAATGAGGAAATAATTTGGATAACTGATACACCATCACAAATTAAAATCAACTGCGCTAAAAATTTAAACACGCACACAAGCACACACATACACTATATAGATATATAAATATATAGCGTTAAAACCAACTGTATACACTAACACACACATACATCATGATATATAATCATATCTATCACAAACATCATCAATTCATTATCATTAAAAACGTAATAATTTAACTTTCATCATCATTGTTGGTTTTTAGATCAAAGGACTATAATGGGAAGCATTCATTGTTAACAATTAACATTATATAGGAACTGTGAAAAAAATGAACTACAAATGATTGGTATATTATTGCACACACACACACACACACACACACACGGGCACGCGCACACACACAATGTTTATACACATGTGTGTACATGCGCGCATGCTAACATTCTAATTGTTATTCATTTCTACTATCAAAACTTACAAAAGGTATAAAGCATTGTTAAATAATTGATTGAATGATTATTGAATGAAGAGAATTACTAACACAACACAAACACAACATTAACAAAAGCACTCTTTCTCTCTCTCTCACACACACACACATACACACACGCACAGCGTTGAAACACAAGCCATCACACCTGGTAAAAAAACAAAAAAATAATAAAGGTATAATAACAATGGTAAACAAACGTGGCTGCAAAATCATCATCCTTTGAAATAAACTTATTAAAACATCTTTAGTTGAAAAAAAACGAAAATTGATATCATTTATAAATAACATTTCACTGATCGGTCAGACTCCTGCTTGCTTGTGTGGCTGTGCTTGTCATTTTTTCTTTCTCAAAAAAAAAAAAATATGGCAACAATGATTGTAAGAAATTTGAGAAAATAAAAAACATCGAAAAGTAAGAGGCATAAGCAAATTTTTTTAAACATTTTTATGTTTGTTGTTGTTGTTCACTAATTTTCCTAACAACCAGAGCACTAGCTACAAGTTTGAGTTCATTCACCTCTTGCAAGTAGGGATGTGCTTTGTAGAGTTATGGGTTGTGGTGGAAAACGTTAAACATGTCGTGGTTCTGTTGTTTGCCCGTCTGTCGGCCCTGTCATTATTTTTGAAATATTCAACTGCCTACCAGCAACCCATAATCTGAACTACTGCCATTTAAAACAGACAGACAAAAATAACACCATAGTTAAAACTGATAAAATAGAAAATACAAAAATCATCCCATCAATGATCAAGCAATCAACTCAGGAGTCTTAACCAAACCAAAAGTCAATAGACGCAGCAACCAACAAATCAGCCAACTGACCTTGGATGAATGTAGAGGTTGTGGAGGAGCATTGGGATCATGTGAGAACCAGTTCTCTGACTCCCCCCTCATTCTTGAGGCATTCTGACTTCCCTCCAGAGAACCAATCCTCGACCCACTCATGCTCGAAGTCGGTCTGGCTCCTCCTTGTTCGTCGTGCGAAAACCAATCAGAACCTGTTTTGTCGCGAGTGAAGTTGGCCTCGGCCTCTCTTGTGTGAGATCTAACTTTGGGTTCTTCTGCTTTTGATGATCCGAAGCATAAAGAGCCACAAGTCGACTGTGATGGCATTTCCATCTTTTCTGACACAACCTCAACTTGCTCTTGGACCAAGGTAGTTGCCTTTTGGCAGGCTTGAGGTTGTTCTTGTTCTGGTTCAACCCTTTTAGGTGCATCAGTCTAGTCAAATAATAAAAAAAGATTAAAATGTTGCTTAATGATGAAAAATGGATTGTAAAATATAACTAACCACACTATCTCCACCACCTTCGTGTCTAAACCATTGATTAGAGTTACAGACAGGCTTGATCATTTGAGTTCTGCTGGTCAAGGGAGCTTCACCAACATTTTCTTGTTCAACATTATTGTGGTTCTGTTGTTGATGATGGGGAACCATCGTTCCGGCAGATTCCGGATTATGGCCAAACCAATCACTGCCCTGTCTGTTTCTTGCTGCATATGCCTTGGCATCCATCGTTATTGTTTCGTTGCTAATATTTGAATGTTGTAAATTCATTTTGTTTGATCTAGTTTGGGTATGCACGCGTTAAAAATAAAAAAGTTAGTCAAGAGAATTTTTCAACGTTATTAATTTTAATAAAATGAAGAAATGTAATTGTAATTGCATTTTTCTTGGTCCTTGCTTGGGACTGATCATAAATTGAAAAGCAAGCAAAACATCTGCGCCGATCATCAAACAACAAACTGCACAGCGATCAACAAACGAATTGAGATCAAAATGTAAATAATAACTAAAGAGAAAATGGAAATATTCACCTTAGTCTAGAAATTTTTACGTCGCGAAGCGAAATTATAAAAATATAAAATCAATTTTCTTTAGCGGAAAAGGGTAGAGCTGTGTGCGGTAAGAAAAAATTAATAGCGGAACGTAAAGTTAATTTAAATAATAACTATTTTTCGACTTAACTACAGTTTGTTAAATTTGATGAAATTATTAATAAACAAAGTATGTATACATTAAACTTCAATAAGATTAATAATATACAACCTATAAATATATTATATATATATATAAATCTATTCATCCAGTTTTTTTTAAACCAGCTTAAGGTCCTCTTTACTAATACATTGATTAAGATTCCATGTTCTACATCTTGTTGAACATCACCACATTGGTTATTTGTTGAATATCACCACATTTCAACTACTACAAAGTGTTAAATATCGGGTTTTGTGCAGGTCGATGGTCGCCAATGTCCTTAAAGGATAAGGCACGAGAAAGAAGAAGTTGAAGAAGAAAAAAGAAGAAAGAAGAAGAAAGAAGAAGAAATAAAATGATTCAAGATAAGACACGTCCTTAATTTAATTTATAAATCTCAAGATTCTTTGGTTGACATCAAGAATATGATTTATAATTTAATTCTTTTTCAAAAAGTTGACTAAATTTCCATAGTTATTCAAGTAATAAACCATCATTGAATCAGATAACGACGGACCGCGATGTTTTAATAATGTAATACTGTTGGTAACAGAGTGTATATAACAATTTGGTTATGTAACTTAGCAATATAACATAATAACTTGACAAACATTTGAATTTGAATAAAGTGGATGCAAATGTATGCAGATCACTCAAGATGTTTGCTTCACATGTTTTCCAGATAATTATTTTTAAAAATCACAACGCATTTTCGGATTATAATTGGAAATGTGTATTTTACACAGAATATTTTACGTAATCTACATTTTTTATTAAGTGTGAATCCATGGTCACTAAACTATACTTACATACCTACATACTGCATATATGTATAAATACACACATGTATATAGGTGTGTTGTATTGTATGTGTATTTATTTATACCTGCATGCATGTTACTCATCAAAATGGATGTAGGTGTTTGTGTTTGTGTGTGGTGTGTGTGTATGCATGTGTGTGTATAATTTAATATAATTAGTTTAAATAGGTTTTTAAATAAAGGTAGCGTCAATGCAAAATGTGAAAGTAGGAGAGTTTAAAACCAGATGTCATCGATAAATCAATCATTCAGTCAATGCAAGCTCAAACTTCTTTATTTTATGTTTAAGATGACACATGCTCGGTCGTAATTGTTGTTTCAGCTTTCGAAAAATAATTTTTCATCTGGTGGATGTGACATTTTTTTACTAAAACTTTAATAATTAGTTTTCTCTAGAGTTTAATATTTTTAATGAATAGTATAGCAAAAAATATATAGTTACAGTTTGCCTTTAGTTGAACCAGGCACGTGTTGGTGTTTCTTTTTGGTTGTTTCTTATAGATTAACTTTTCTTGTTTTTCTTTTTGAAATTTCAAATTGTTAATGGGAAAAATGGCGTTCAATTTAATAACTTGTATATCGGTGTTTATTTTTTGTATGTTTTTTAGTAAAATTTGTTGAATAGACACAAGAAATTCTGCCCTAGGTACCTAATTTTATTATTTTTAATAAAAATTAATTAAAGTAAACTCCAAAAAATTGGTTAGTTACTTGATATTTTTAATTTAAAAATTGAAAAATAATAAAAACGAGCAAACTAAATTGTTTTTTATGATATAAATTATAAAAAAAACTTTAAACCAAGAAATTACTTAGTTGCTTAATATTTTTAATTTAAAAATTGAAAAATATTAAAAACGAACAAACTAAATTGTTTTTTATAATATAAAATAAATTATAAAAAAACTTTAAGCTCTAAACTAGAAAGACTTTTGATACAGTTTTATAGTGCCATGGGTATGTATGACTCACTATGACTATGAATGTATAAAATAAATAATATATGAAGCTGGGAAAGTTAGGATTTAGTACTGATTGTGTTTAGTTTTTTGCTAACAATAACAACTAAAACTTTATTAAATTTTTTTATTTTCAACCAGGATAAATTTTAAGAAAAAAATTCCTAAAAGAAATAAAATGATGTCTCTGTTGAAGTTTGGTTGTACCTTCCTAATCACTGTAATTATCTTTGAAAAAGTCAGCATATGTCACGAGGAGGAACATGGAGCCCACCATCACAGCAGTGAAGTTGGAGTGGAAGATGTAACTTATCCAGATTCCAATTTACAGCTGTACAACCAGGTCAGATAGTGTTAAATTAGTGTACTGTAATGTAATGTAGTTGGTATTAGATGGTTGTCTGTATGTGCTGTGGTGAGTGCTATCAGTTTCTGTTTTGGCTTTTAATTTTTATTGATTTTAAATTTAATTAAATATTTTTTTTAGAAAAGAATTTATTTTTTCATAATTATTGTTACTTTTACTGGTATTATTATTTTTTTTTTACAATTAGTTAATGAATAAAGTGATCTCGAGATTCAGCAACAACTCCATGCTGAATGTCACCCAACTGAAACTTCTCTACAGCCATCTGGAAGGCTTTGGCGACGATCACAACCATCATGATGATGATACCGAAGATGGGGATCATCACCAGCACAACGACGACGAACTACATCATTATCATCACCATCATGTAATCATTCTATTGTATTATCATCCCTCTTGTATACTTCTTCACATGTATATGTAATATACAATACAATACAATACAATATTTTATTTTCCTCCTCAATATGATGCAACATAATGATAAGAAGTAAGGATGGTTGTGAAAGAGTTCATTAAGAAGCTTACCTAGCACAACCAAGAATAGTACAATGTATATGTATTGTATGTATGTAGATCTATTGCTAATGTACCATGTTTTTTTAACCAAGCACTACTGCTGGTATGAATTATTATTTTTATTTATTTATCATCCTAGTCATTATTATTATTTTTATTTATCTATCATCCTAGTATTCAAATGAAGCTTTTAAACTTAGCAGAATTTTAATTAGAGATAAAGCAGTAGTTTTATATATATATATATATATATATATATATATATATATATATATATAATATATATGTGACATGATTTTAATTGTATAAACAATGTCCTTTTTGTTTATTCATTAGTTTATTTTTTTATTCATTGGTTTATTTATTCATTCATTCCTTCGTTCGTTCATTCATTCATTCATTCATTCATTCATTCATTCATTCATTCATTCATGTTCATCCAGTCCTTTCAAGTTGTTGCCAGATGAAATTTTCTATCTTTCATGTTAGCTAACTGTGATTTTTTTTCCATTTGTCAAACAGAGAAACTGCTCAAATTTCAAATTGTTACTGTCGTATCTGCGAAAAGCAGCAAAACCAACATCATCATCGTCGTCGTCGTCATCATCATCATCATCTTTGTCATCGTCATCATCATCACCAGTGGTAAATCTAACAGCCAAATCATTAATTGATGTTTGTCCCGCCATATTCTACTCACTGTCCACTGATTGCAATAACAATGGTGATGATGATGATGAGTTTTTGAATTTTTTTGGAGTTGTTGATGACGAGCATGATCATCATCACCACCACCGCCATCATCATCATCATCGTCATGGAAACTCCAGTCACGTGACCAAAGATGATGGGGCTTACGAAAAGAAATCTGCTTCCTTATCGAGTTTGTCGTTCATGTTGTCAGCGTCTCCATTGCTTTCTGTATTGTTGCCATCATCTTTCAACACTCCATCATCATCTGCTTTATCGTCACCATCTTCATCATCATTTTTTTATCATTATCACCATCATTATTTTATTAATCATCGTCACTGCCATCATCATCTTCTTCCTCTTCATCATCATCATCTTCCTCTTCATCATCATCTTCTTCCTCTTCATCATCATCATCATCTTTCACACATAGCTTGGGGCTACGCCATCTTGGCTTGCATAATAATGAGCCTAGTGGGCCTACTGGCCGTCGTGATCATCCCGTTCATGCACAAGGTCGTCTACAACCACGTCCTCCAGTTCCTCGTCGCCATGGCTATCGGGTCGTTGTCCGGAGATGCCCTACTGCATCTCATACCCCACGTTAGTGACGATGGTGGGGCCGATGAGGAAGATGACGATGCCGGCGAAGATGGATGCGAAGACGGATGTGAAGACGGATGTGAACATGGATGTGAACATGGATGTGAACATGAATGAGATAACGATGGTGACGTTAAGACTGATTGACGTGATTGCTGAACTATCCAAACAGCAGACACGACTAATGAATTAAACTTGCACGGCAGGCCATGGTACCTCACAAGCACCACGATGAGCACCATGATGAGCACCATCACGACGACCACAAAAACACAGTTTGGTTGGGATTGACAGCTCTTGGGGGCGTGTTCGTGTTCTTTGTAGTCGAACGACTCGTGGGGATCATGTCAGAGAGGAAGAGGATGAAGAACAAAGATAAAAAATACCAGCTTGTACGCATTTATTTTCTTCAAACTCTACCTTCTTATTTGATCAGCCTATCAAATTTCACCTCCCCAACCCAATCAACCAATCAAAACGACAGAATGCCACACCTGAAAAAACGCCCTCCGTCTGCGCCATGCTGCCCGACAGCGCCGGTGACAGAATCGAAATAGGGCACAAGGTCAAACCGGAGGTCGTCAGAGCAGCAGCAGCAGCATCGGCAGGTCATCACCATAGCAACCCTAACATGTACCTTAGCAACAACAGTCACGTGACGTCATCGACGGCGACGGCCAATGACGATCAGGATGGAAAGTGCAATAATCGCCGGCATCGCTCGACGACAACTTGTGAGGAGATGATGATGGTGGTGCACGCCAGCAAGGGTTAGTTTGCAAATGAGATGATTGTTCGTACTGGGATGTTCCTCTTTCTTATGACGTCACGACATCGTCACAGACATCAAGAAGATGGCGGATGACGCGCACAACGACATGCACCGCCATTGCGACCCGCCACCGGCCAACGAGGTTATGATGATGATACCGCCGACCGGCGGTGATCATCATCATCACAGCCACCACGTCCCTGGCTCTGTGGCCGCCGTGGCCTGGATGGTCATCGTCGGGGATGGCTTCCATAATTTCGCTGACGGAATTGCTATTGGTTGGTTGGTTGTCTGGTTGGTTGGCTGGTTGATTGGTTGGTTGGTTGTCCGGTTGGTGGGTTGATTGGTTGATTTGGATTATAATAACCAAAGGAAAAAAAAATGAATGATTGAATGAACGAAATCAAATGAAAATGAATAAATCCAGGGTCAGCCTTCTCAAGCAGCCTTCAAGATGGACTGAGTACTTCCATCGCCGTCTTCTGTCATGAGTTGCCTCATGAACTGGGTTGGTGATGTTTGATTGGTTGGTTGGTTGGTGATGTTTGATTGGTTGGTTGGTTGGTGATGTTTGATTGGTTGGTTGGTTGATTGATGGATTGATTGGTTGATTGATTGACTAGCCGGTGATTGGCTGCTAGTGGCTGTCCGTTTGAGTCGCTGCCTGGCTGTCTGACACTAACCGATTGATTTCCTGATTATGGGCCACCCATCTAGGCGACTTTGCCATGCTTTTGAGTGCAGGGATGTCCAGTAAGCAGGCCCTGGTCTACAACATCGTGTCCTCCATCCTATGTTTCATCGGCATGTGTGTTGGAGTCTCAGTGGGCAACATCGTCCAAACAACACCCTGGATATTTATGCTGGTCGCTGGGATGTTCATGTACATCGCACTCGTTGATATGGTTAGTTGGTTGACTGTATGGTTGGTTGGTTTTGTGATTGGTTGGTTAGTTGGTTGGTTGGTTGGTTGTGTGGTTGGTTGGTTGGTTGGTTGGTTGTGTGGTTGGTTGGTTGGTTGGTTGGTCGGTCGGTCGGTCGGTCGGTCGGTCGGTCGGTCGGTCGGTCGGTTGGTTGGTTGGTTGTGTGGATGGTTGGTTGGTTGGTTGGTTGTGTGGATAACTTTGTGGTTGTCTAGTTTGTTGGTTGGCTGATTTTTACTAAGAAATTATGTAGATTGGTTGACCTAATGGTCACATTTTGACAGATAAATTAGTGAATGATTAGTCTTAGTACAAACAAACAAACTAACAAATGATTTCTAGATTGACTTATTAACACAAAAACAACATACACACACACTTTATTAAAACGAAAGCAACTCACACGCACACAAACAAACATACACACACACACACAATCAAACATACACACAATCAAGCAAACACACGCAAACAAACACACACGCACACAAACGAACACACACGCACACAAACAGCTGCCTGAAATGAAGTCTGTCGCTCCTAAAAAGGGTGAGCACCCATTCCTCCATCTAAGTCTTCAAGTCTGTGGTATGCTGTTGGGAGCCTCTATAATGCTTGTCATTGCTCTCTATGAAGATAAAATTAGTGTTGGGTGATTAGTTGGTTGGTTGATTGATTGGTTGGTTGATTGATTGATTGATCAATTGATTGATTGATTGATTGATTGATTGATTGATTGATTGATTGATTGATTGATTGATCAATTGATTGATCAATTGATTGATTGGTTGGTTGATTGATTGATTGGTTGGTTGATTGATTGATTAATTGGTTGATTGATTGGTTGATTGATTGTTTGGTTGATCGATCGATCTATTGATTGATTGAATTAGCTGGTTATATGTTTGTAGGTAAGTTGCTGGTATTGTTAATAACAGTGTGCTAGTTATCGTAAATGCCATACCATACTATTAATCTATTCTTCTATAATTACGTTTAATATTAATTATTCCTATTATTACCTAATTGACTATTTGTCCGTTGTTGAGGTTCATTTATTGATTACGAGCTGTTATGGATTATCGTAGATTCTTCTAGTAAACATTTTTTTTACGGTAATAATATTCAAAAAAATACCTGAAGCCAATACTCTTGAAGCATTTTGTCAAAAAAAATCCCGGCAAAAGATATTTTCATGGGTTTTCCCTTCTTTAAAATATTATATTCTCAATCTATTTGTATGCATGCATGAATGATTGACCGAACGATTGATTGATCGACTAATTGATTGATAGATTAATTAATTGATTGATTGATTGATTGATTGATTGATTGATTAATTGATTGATTGGTCATAATGCAATAAGAAAATTGGTGGTGGGTAAATCTTTATAATTCTACTATTCACCAATATCATCCAATATTACTTAATATTCGCGGGTTGATTTTTGTTCAAATGTGCATGCATGCGTGTCTCTGTCTAAATTTGCTTGTTCTTTTTCAATTTTATCCTAATTATTATAACTGTTTGTCATCATGGTAGTCGTCGTCTATCTAATTTGTCATCGTATAGTAGTAACTGCAGTTAGTCACTCTAAGCCATTAAGATTGATTTGAAATAAAGATCTTTTATAAGGAAAACCTCCTCTCAATGTTACTCTCTCTCTTTCTCTCTCTTTCTCTCCCTCTTTCTGTCCGACTATCCCTTTTTTATAAAATAAATATATGTTTGTGTACATATCTGTGTATGTGCTTTTTTGTACGCATGCCAGCGTGCGTGTATGTGTACATATTTTCAGTTATTTCATTCACTTTTGTCTCCATTCTTTTTTTCTCTCATTGATCGCTACAGATTGCTATTTGCACAATCAACCGCTACCACCTACATACAACATTTATAATGTATACTCATATAAATATATATATATACTCATGTATACTCATATATATATATATATATATATATATATATATTGTGCATGATCTGTAACTTCATCAATACATAGTGATGTGTTTATTTTCTGATTACAACAACACATTTATTTCCTGATTAATATTATAATATTATATTTAATGATTATATCTGTATATTATATATATATATATATATATATATATATATATATGTATATATATACACATAGTTATTTATCTGGATCTGGACACAATTAGATATATTATACTTTTTCTAATATTTTTGTAATTATTTAGTCATATGTGAGCATATATGTATATATATATATATATATATATAAATGTATCTTTACATATGTGTTATATATTGCCTCATTTGATTTATGGAAAAGTTCGTGTAGAAAATTTGCGGTTGATGGTGGATTTTTCTAAACATCTAGCGCTTAATTTCATTTAATCCTCGTTCAATACTTTTCTGTGGTTATCAAAAGTGAATTCGATTCTATAAATATTGTGTTTCAATTTTGGCGTTTTGCTAATAAAAGTAGTTAAATGGTGTCCTGACTGCTGGGGGAAATTTGTTCGAAGTCATAAAAAATTGTCAGTAGATGCAAAATTATAATTTTTAACGTTTAATTATTTCTTTGAAAAGAAGGTTAATGAAATAATCTTTAAAAAGTTTGTTTTTATTTTTTCCAGAACAAAACAATAGTTAATGAAATAAAACAAAGGAAAGTCATATGCTGCATGTTATATTTATCAACTACTGTTACGTTAAATTGGAAAAAAATCTTTTTATAGATTAAAAATTAATCAAAAGATTTCTGTTTATTCATTTACTGGTTCACCTATTTCAGGAACTCAGGTATGGTGATAAATTTGCTTACTTTATTTTATTTATTTACTTGTTTTTTAATTTATGATTCTCACAAGTTATGACTAAAACTGCTCTAACTGAAAACCACATTAAAAAAACTCCACAGCCCTTAATAGACAATGTTCTTCAATTCAATTGACTAATTTACTAACTTAACGATTTATTATTTTAATTTTCAAAGTGTAAAAAAAGAAGATGGATGATGATGATAAAAAGAGGAATACAATCACTATTTCTCTTACTCATAAAAATGATGGTGATGATGAGGACGATGTTGAAGATGGTATTGTTTTTTCTGTTCCACCAAAGTTGAACATGAATTATGATAATAATAAAAATAACAATAAATGTGATGACTGTGAGCCAGTTACAACGGACTATAAACATTTGTATGAAACATATAAAAGTAAATCAGACACTTTGAAAAGTGAACTTATGGCTAAAGAAAAGTTAATCCAAGAGTTAAACAACTCATTAGAAACTGTCACCAAGCAACTTAACCACAACATCATGCAGAAGAGAGAGAGTGATTTCATGGTGAGGGCCTATGAAGATTTGGAGAGAGATAACGACGGACTGAGGCTGAGGGTGATGGAGATTGACGAGAGCAAATTGAAAGTTGAGAAAACTATGAATGAATGTCTGGCTGCCCTACAGGAAAAGGATAGAGAGATGGAACTGATGAAAAGTGAAAAGGATTTAAAAATTGATGAACTGATTGAGAGATTAAAACGACTGAAGAGAGATCATTTGATCCTGAAATCATTTGTTGAAAGAGTAGCCGATATCTGTGGTCATGATAATGATGCCAGAAATAATAATAATAAAAATGCAGATGGTGATGATGATGATTATTACAGCTGCCACATCAACGAAGCAATGGTTGATAGACTGCTCATCACCTTAGAGCAGAAGGTCACCAAGTCAGGTCAACAGGAAGTAGGGATGGGCTGTGATAATGAAGAGTGTCTGAAGATTAAAAGTACTTTGGATAAGAATTTTATAGAGTTCAACAATCTAAAGTTTGATCTAAGTGAGAAATTAAAGATTATCGATGAGCTGAAGAGTAAAATTGAAAGTTATGAAACATCAATGGAGCTTAGAACTCAAGAACAAATCATCAAAAACCTCGAAAACAAATTAAAAAGCAAGGAAGATATAATAAATGAACTGAAAAATGATACAGAAATCATGATTGGTTCTTACAAGAGACGGGAGATCCTATTGGAAGAAGCCAGGGAAGCATTCAGCCAATCAGAAGAGTCTTTTTACAATCGATTTGAAGCTGAAAGGGACAAATATGTTGATAAAATTAAGGTATGCATTAACTGAAAATTTTCTCTTGTTAATATTCACGAAATTATTAGTGCAAACACACGCATCTACAAACATATACACACTCACGATGCATGCAAATAAGTGTACAATCGAATTGTACAGAAATTAGAAGAGCTGGTCGGCCAGGGAGTGACGGAAAGTAGGATGAATGAGATGAAGGAGGAGGTGAGGAGGATGAAGACGTTGAGTGAAAAGTACAAGAACGACATGATGAAGATGAGGCGGGACTTTGATGATAGTGTTAATATTCTATCTCTTCATTTTTCAACGGTTTATTAATTAATTTGAATAAATATATCATCTATTTATAATCTTTTTCATCTATTTATCTATTCATCTATTTATAATCTTTTTAGAAGATGGCTTCTTTTTCCTGCTAATAATCTTTAATTCAAAATATTTTTTCATAGATGGACAAGATGAACGACTGCTTGGAGAGCCTGGAAACTGAGAACGTATCACTCAGAAATCAAGCCTGCTTGGTACGCAGCAAGCCATTAACATATCATTTGCATATAATTAACGTGTCCTTTGCATATAATTAACTTATCAAATGCCAGTAATTAGCATATCAGTTGCATATAATTAGCATATTTGCATACTGGTACTGTATTATTTGCAAATGATTAGCATTTACAACAGCAGCAAAAACGCACACACACACACACACACACACACACACACATATATATATATATATATATATAACATATATATATATATATAGTTGTCAAAGGATAGAGATAGTAGACAGGAGAAGAAAAAGATGCTGAAGAAAGATGTTGGTCTTTTGAAAGAGAAGGTCATCCAGCTATTGAGGTGGGCTCGTGTTTTGATTTGATCATTATCATCATTATCTTTATTATTATTATTATTATCATCATCATCGTCGTCGTCGTCGTCATCATCACTACCTCAGAGATAAAGAGTCATTGTGGAGACAGTGTGAAGAGTTGAAAGATGACAAGATGATGTTGTATGAGCAGCTGCAGCAACACTCATCATCATCACATTTGCAACAATCATCATCATCACATTCGCAACAATCGTCATCATTGCCTCCTTCGTCGCAAAAGTCATCGCTATCATCATCACTTCCGCCACCAACACCGTCGTCGTCGTCATCTTCTTCATCTTCACTTCCGGCTGAGGTGACATCATCAGCGTTATCTAGATTGATGACGTCATTAGTATTACAGACGTCAGAGCCACAATCATCATCATTATCATCTCAACCAACATCTTCTTCACAACCACCCCCACCACCATCATCATCATCATATTCGCGATGGACGGATGGTGTTAAAGTACTGACGTCATGGATGGCGGAAGCCACGATGACGTCACTGAGCAAAACGACTAATCAGGTGGCTAGTTTAGTGACGGGAAAAAAGAGTTATATTCATAATGATAATGATAACAAAGATCCCTGCAGATGATGAAAAGATGACCATGAACAGGTGAGTAAAGAATGAATCTTTTTTAAGTAGTTTCTCTTCTTTTCTTTTATGATCTTCTAATTAAAATTCTATTATGGAATCTTTAATTTAAAAAAATTCTCCCTCTCAACTCACTTGGAACGAAGGAGCAACCTGTATGACGTCATATGCATTGATGAGGTCATAGAAGCCAGTATCTTCAATATGAAGAATGACGAGTTAGTTATAGTTGCTGCTGTGATGGCGAAAGGAGTTATGAAGTTGTTGTTGTTGGTGGTGGTGGTAAGGGTTATGGTGTTGTTGTTGTTGTTGTTGATGATGTTGTTGTTGTAGTTGTTGTTGTTGTTGTAGTTGTTGTCGTCGTTGTTGTTGTTGTCGTTGCTGTTGTTGTCGTCGTCGTCGTCGTTGTTGTTGTTGTTGTTGGTGGTGGTGGTGGTGTCATGGTGAGTGTAGTTATTTTCATTTCCCCTCTAAAACAGAACCAACACCTTCCTAGACGTCATCGACCTGAACAGCTACTACAACCAATCTCTGACGTCACCATCTTTATCACAATTACCGGAATCATCATCATCATCGTCGTCGCTGGCGCAGACTCAGTCATCATTATCATCACAGCCATCGTCGTCGTCTTCCTCCTGGCTGGTAAAGCATTTGGAAGCGACTGCCGGCAAAATCATATTTCTTCCCGTCCGGATGTCACGTGATTTCATCGACAATCTTCATTGGTCCTTCAATACGCACCCCAAGGTGCGTTTTCATTTTCACGATGGCTGTCATCTTCATGATGATGATGATGATGATGATGATTGGGATGATAGTAGTGATGAAGATGTTGAATGTGATTACATTAATTCAAAATTGAAATTTTTTTTTTCGGATTTTTTCAGGGAATTACGTTTAGTATCGTCTTTAAAGATGAGATGACGTCATCTTTGACGTCATCGGTTACGCCGACAACATCTCAATTATCATCATCGTCATCTTCTTCATCATCGTCAATAGTAACAACAACAGCAACCGAGCCATCATCGGTGCAACGATCATCCTCACGTCATCCTATATCAACCATAGACATAATATTTCCTCCGACTAAACTACAAAGTCATTTAAAAGATGTCGTCGCTTCTTTGGTCCCCAACAAATCAGGGATGTACATTTTTATCTTTGACAACTCGTTTAATAAGTAAGATTCGTAATAGATTTTTTATTTATTTATTCAACTATATTATTAAATGTTTGTTCAGGTGGATTTTGTTGTTTTATAAATGGGAATATAACTTTTATCCAACCAGAGTGACAACAAAGAAGGTTAACTTGCACCTGAAAGCTGTCTATCGTCCAATCGCATGAGATCTTTAAAGTTCATCAACCAATCAAGACGCATTCGATCGTCCAATCATGTTGTTATATCTCACTCATCAACCAATCATAATGCACAATTTCTTTTGACCATACAATCGCATTTAAATGTGTTATCATCTCACTCATTCATCAACCAACCACGTTTCATAGTTTTATTTAACCACCCAATCACATATCAAGCATACTGTTGTGTATCTGTTAATTGATGAAATAAAATGACATTTGGGTCATTCTTTACAGTATTTATCCTGATCTAAATGTAGATACAATCATTTTATCTTCTTTTTATTTCAATTCTGTCTAGGTGAATGCTTTTAAAATTTGTGTTTTTATTCAAAATTTCGTTCATTAAACTCTGTTTCCTCTATTTATCGTTGGGAATATCGTTAAAAAACTGGGAGTTAAATGCTTTACATATGAACTTGCGTTCTCTTATCTGTGTTTGAAAAAATAGTGAAGTAGCGATGTGTCGTTGGTTGTCGTCGTCAATCGTAACGTTCTTACTCAACTCCATTTTGACGCTTAACTTCACTTCGAGCTACCTTTGAAAAAGGAAAAGTCTTGAGATACGTTCGCGACACGACTTCCATTTGAAGCCTTCGTTGCACAATGTTTTCAAAATCGGTCATCTATCTGGCCATAACTCTGATAAACTTCAATCTTTTAAAATGAGGTTTTGTTGCGTGAAAGACACCATGGTCATTGAAAGCATTCTAAACTTTGAGCAGGCGAGCCACGTTATTTCTAAGTATCATCTTCAGCTCAGCCAACGCAATGTGTTTCTATTACTTACGCTGTCAGATGGCACAGTTGCTTGTTATCCGATTTGATTAACGTTAAAATATCAGCCAATTTGATGGAAGGGAAGCTAGGAGTCAACCGTTCAAGTAGTTAGCTCGTGTGTGTGTATATGTGTGTATAAATATACAAGTAGTTAGCACGTGTGTGTGTAAGTGTATAAACATACAAGTAGTTAGCGCGTGTGTGTGTATAGATATACAAGTAGTTAGCCCGTGTGTGTGCATAAATATATGTGCATGTGTGTGCGTGCGTGCGTGTGTGTGTGTTTATTTATAACGATCCCAAATCAACATTTGGACAGAATGGTATGATGAGGAAGATGCCCTGTCGTAATTAGATATGCATTATTCATTGAATCACATGAGGTTTCTGGAGGAAAGGAAT
>NW_008703617.1:1083504-1086348 GCF_000326865.2 Helobdella robusta | reverse complement strand
CGCACACAACATCACAACAACATTAACTACAACTACTACTACAACCAGCAGCAACAACAGCAGCAACAACAACAACAACAGCATCTATATCGTCACAAACGTACCCGCCTAAAACAACAACCCAACCAGCAACATCATCATCATCACGCTCCGCAACAACAACAACGACAGCAACAAAGACAGCAACAATATCAACAACAACATCGCGTTACCCTGGTAACCACCGAGCGCATTTATGACGTCACCATCATCGACTGCACTAATGTCATCAAATTTCCCGCCACATCACTGCAGGAGTGGAACGAATTTAAAAACGCGCCCACGCTCTCAATGACGTCATTATCATTCCTACCATCATCATCATCATCATCGTCGTATGTGCCGCCATCTTTAATACTATCATCATCGTCGTCTCCATCATTATCACAGCCATCATCGTCATCATCGTCGTCGTCGTCGTCATCATACCCGAAATATTTTTGCAGCATACGAAATGCTTCGGCTTACTTATTAATCTATGACGTCACCGACGAGGACAGCTTCCGGTTCGTCCGAGGGATGCACGAACAAATATGTCGGCATTCCGGAAGTAGGGATGTGCCGATATTTGTCGTCGGCAACAAAATCGATCTACTAATAATGCCTTATTCGACGCATCACTATTTTTATCACCATCACCATTATCATTTTCGTCATCATCCTGATAATAATATCAACAACAACAGTAATAATAATAATAATAATAATAACAACAACATTAATGGCTGCAGCTTTAACGGCGACTGTTGCATAACAAACGGAAGTGGATTGGGATTGGTCAACAATGGGGTGAGTCAGAAGTGAACAAAAATAACGTAAACAAAACAACAACAACAACAACATCAACAACAACAACGACAGCAACATCATCAACAACAACAACAAAAACAACAACATCATCAACAACAACAACATCATCAACAACAACAACAACATCATCAACAACAACAACAACATCAACAACAACAACATAAACCTCACTTAATTAGAAATCCATTTTATGCATGTTATGTTCTGTTGGGTGATTTAATCCAGCTAACAAGGATTCATTGTTAACTTTCTTTACTTAGTCGCTTCTGCAGTAGCAGTAGTAGTAGCAGCAGCAGTAGTAATAGTAGTAGTAGTATTAGTAGTAGTAGTAGTAACAGCAGTAATAGTAGTAGTAATAGGAACAAAGCAGCAGAAGTAGTAGTAGTAGTAGTATTAAGTAGTAGCAGTAGTAGTAGTAGTTGTAGTAGAAACAGAGCAGCAGCAGCAATAGTAGTAGCAGTAGTAGTAGTAGTAGTTGTAGTAGTAGTAGTAGTAGTAGTAGTAGTAGTAGAAGTAGTAGTAGAAGTAGTAGTAGTAGTAGTAGTAGTAGCTGGAGTAGTAGTAGTAGTAGCTGGAGTAGTAGTAGTAGTAGAGTGGAAGCATATTAGTATGAGAATTCGCAACGTAAACGTTGTAATCGCGTTCAGTCTTGTTAGTAGTTAAGTTGAGGTTAAATTTGCATTATGCAACATGTTTTTGATATCATTGATGTTGTTGTTGATGTTGTTGTTGATGTTGTTGATGCGTTTGCTGGTGTTGTAGTTGATGTTGTTGTTGTTGTAGTTGTTGATGTTGTTGTTGATTTTGTTGCCGATGTTGTAATTGTTGATGTTTTTGTTGTAGTTGTTGATTTTTTAGTTGATGCTGGTGATTTTGTTGCCGATGTTGTTGTTGTTGTAGTTGTTGATGTTGTTGTTGATTTTGTTGCCGATGTTGTAATTGTTGATGTTTTTGTTTTAGTTGTTGATTTTTTAGTTGATGCTGGTGATTTTGTTGCCGATGTTGTAATAGTTGATGTTGTTGTTGTAGTTGTTGATTTTTTAGTTGATGTTGGTGGTGTTAATGTGATCGTTAATTGCAATAAAAAAGACGCTATTATTATGAGCAAAACGACAACAACATCAACAATAACAGAAACAACAACATTGACCTCATAAACAACAACAACAACAACAACAACAGCAACAACAACAACATCCATCTTTCCGTCCAATGACAGTGCATTTAGCTTAAATTTATCCCAACAATTTGTTTTCATTTATTGTTGTTATTTTTATTGTTATTATTATTATTGTTATTATTATTATTGTTGTTGTTGTTGTTGTTATTATTGTTATTGTTGTTGTGGTTGTTGTTTTTGTTGTTGTTTTTAGGTCTCAAAAATTGTTTGACGTCACTCCCGTTACAATTTAGGCTCTTTTTTCTGTTTTTAGCGTCCTATTCAACATTGACACATCGTTATCATTCTCATTTATTATTATTATTATTATTACCATTTATTATTATTATTATTATTATTATTATTATTATTATTATTATTATCATTTATTATTATTGTTATTATTTTATTATTATTATTAAAAACATAACAACGACAACAATCGTAACCGTAGATTCGCCAGCAGCTGTCGTCATCGTCGTCGTCATCGCAGTCGCAGGTGGTCGCGACATCGCTACCAGCGCCGGCACCATCATTATCATCATCGCCGACGGCCACCACCACAACGACGACGACGACAATATCGCTGCAGCAGTTGCAGCAGCTGCAGCAGCAGCACGTCAACGTCGTCAAGAAGCAGATGAAGTGTTTCTATGCCGAATGCTCGGCCAAAATGAATTGCAAAATCGTAACGCTGTTTAGGGACGTGGTGAAAGTTAGTTAGTTGGTCACGTGATTATTTACCGGGACAATGATGATGATGATGATGATGACGATGGTGATGATGATGACTATGGTGATGATGATGATGATGACGATGGTGATGATGATGACGA
>NW_008703617.1:996069-1082883 GCF_000326865.2 Helobdella robusta | reverse complement strand
AAGACGACGACGACGACGATGATAAAATCAATGCGACATTGAAACGCTGCTCCTACTACAACAGCTTCTGTCGCTACTATCGCTACTACTGCTGCTGATACTACAGCGGCTCAACTACCACTACCTTCAATACCAATATAAATTCCATTGGGAACCAACAAAAAAAATTCATCAAATAGTTTCGCACTTGACATTTTCTTCATCCGAAACGTAAAAAGCAGCTACCACTACTACCACTACTACTACTACTACTACTACTACTACCACCACCACCACTACTACTACTACTACTGCTGCTGCTGCTGCTGCTGCTGCAGCCGCTGCATCAACAATAACGACGACGACATAGCAAAATACGCTTTCTTTTATTCATCTAGACATCAATAAATTAATTAACGCATACAAACAGACCAAAAAATATACACATATACAAATACATACATTCTCACACATATACATACACTACACTCTGCATACACACCTATATACACACATACATACATGAATACACACACACAGACACACATACATACACACATAAATACATACATACATACACACAAACAAACAAACAAACATACATACATACATGCATACATACATACACACATACATACATACATATACAACAGATGTATGCTTGCAGATAAGCAGAACCTCATTTATGTAGCGCACAACAAATTCACGATGTCGTTTATGTTGTTGAAAGTGCTGTTGTTGGTCTTAATGTTGTTAATATTTTTTGATGTTAATGTTGTTGTCATTTTTTGTACTAAAACTTTTCTCGTCTTTGTTTTCACTGTAGTAATAGTAGTCGTACTAATTGTAACAGCTGTAATAGAAGTAGCAGCAAACGAGAGAAGAAGCAGTGGCCAGTGGTAGCAGTAGTAGTAGCAGCAGAAGAATCAGTATTAGATGTGGTAGCAGTAGTGGTAGAAATAGTAATAGTAGCAGTAGTGTTCTAATTTTTATCCTTCTTGCTTTTATTTTCAGTTTTGTTGATGATTTATATCGGAGTTATTGCTGTGCGGAGCAATAATAAAATGGAGCTAATGAGCCGATCTCCAGCAAAATGCAACAACATCAACAACAAAAACAACAACATCCGTAATAACGACAACAACATCAATAGCAACAAAAACATCCATAATAATAACAACAACAGCAACCAAATCGACAACAATATCGACAACAACATTGATAATAACAACAACAGCAGCAGCAACAACAACATCATTTGCAACAACAACATCCGAAATAAAGAACAACAACAATAACATCAACCGCATGGGGGCAAGGTCATTTATTTATCTATTGTTTTCAATTATTAATCCACATAAACTTAGAAGGAAGAAAATTTAATTTCTTTGCTCGCCTAGCATACCGCTCCGTGTTATTTATTTAACGTTTTTTGTTTACTTTCCAGATGTGATTATTCAATATCTTTTGTTTACTTTTCATTGCATCCTTATTTATTGTTTTTGGCTATGCCTACTCGCCTGATAACTGAGTATGTGGCGAATATTAAGATTGTTGTTGTTGCTGTTGTTGCTGCTGTGGCTGCTACTGTAACTGCTACAGTGGTTGTTGTATTTGTTGTTGTTGTTGCTACTGCTGTATATGTTGTTGCTGTTGCTGTATTTGTTGTTGTAGAAGATATTGTAGTCTATGTACATGACTTTGTGATAATAATATTGTGTATATTAAATACATTAATCATTTCATACGTGTACGAAACATTATATATATATATATATATATATATATAAAATAACTTTATTTATTTAGCCATCTATCTATCTATCTATCCAACCAACCATCCCATCCATCCATCCAACCAAAGTATATTATATATATATGTATGTATATATATATATATATATATATATATATATATATATATATTTCATCCATCCAATCTTCCATCCATAAATTCTTTATATATATATATATATATATATATATATACATTTTATATATATATACATTTTATATATATATTTATATATGTGTGTGTGTGTTTGTGTGTATGCGTCTGTTTGATTATTTCATAGAGAAAGATTTTCATCCACGCCATTTGGAAATTGTATCTTAAAAAATCCCATTAAATAATTTATGACGGAAAGAGGTTCCCCCTCTCCACATCGCTTTGAAATTTCACAAGAACTTCAAAACAACTTTTATCTCGTTTTTATTTTCATTTAGTGACAGAGAGAGAGGCAGATAAATACTGAAAGAGACAGCAGACAGGCAGACAAGCAGCAGACAGTAGACAGACAGCAGACACACAGACAGACAAGCAGACACACAGACGGACAAGCAGACAAACGGAGTAAAAGAAATTGTAAGAGAGAAAAAGAAATTGTTAAAAAATAAAACAAATTTAAACAGAGAAACGGATCGTGACAAAAAAAAATTTTGAAAAAACATTAAAAAAAATAAGAAAAAGATAGATAACATGAGAAAAAAAAGATAAAGTGAGAGAAAAAGCAAAGACAGCATTAGAAAAAGTGAAAGAAAGAGAGAGAGAGAGAGAGAGAGAGAGAGAGAGAGAGAGAGAGAGAGAGAACGAAAAAGTGAGAGCGAAACCCGAAAGCCACTAAACGTCAGTCAAAAGAGATGATGCAAACAAGGATTTTTTCTCTTTTTTTCCATTTTCATTTTTCCAGAATTTTTTAAAACATTTTCTCGCTCCATTAAAAATGAAAATCCCTGATTCTCTCATGTTTCCATTTTTTTCCACAGTTTTGGCTGCTGTTGTCCTCGCTGACTGTATGTCAATAGAAGTATATATTAATAAACTAAAAAATGAATGAATGATCAATGAGTTCCTAAATGGATGAGTGAATGAATGTATAAAAAAAGAACAAAAGAATGAATTTACGAAAGGTTGAATTACAAATTGATTAAATTAACCAGAGAAAAGACAGATCAAGTATGGGTTGATTTGGTTAACAAAAAAAAAAAAACAAACGTTCAGAAACAACAACAACAAATGAATGAACTAATGGATGAATATTGAAATGAATGAATGAATGAATGAATGAACGAATAAACGAACGAAAGAATGAATGAATGAATGAGATGTGGACCGGTTTGAAATGGAGATATGACAATAAGATGGACGGCACATCAAAACAACCAATCAAAATTACATTATTTCTGTCACATACACACAGACACACACTTTTTCTCTCTCTCTTTCTCTCTCTCTCACACAGACATGCATACACGTAATTCGATTATAAACCTTGAATGTATTGCAATCAATATATCATCTCATCATCATGCAACCAACCATCACAAATACGTCAACATCTCTCTCACTCGCTCTTTTCTCTTCTTTTTCATCTTCTTTCTTTTCTCTCTCTCTCTCTCCTTCATTTTTTCTTGTTCTCATTCATTCATCTTCTCATTTTTCACAATTTATCTTCCTCTGTGTGTATATGTGTGCGTGTGTCGAAATTTCGATATGCAAATTATTTTTCCTATCCAAAATACGTAATTCTTACCATACATTAACTTTGATTGGTTTTTTTCTCTCTTTATCCCCTCTCTTTATTACTCTCTCTAATTTCCTGCCTCTCATCTTCTTTCATTTTCTCCTCCATCCTTTCTTCTTCCAGATTTCCATCTCACCGTTTCCCATTTCGAATTCGATTCATTATACTTATAATTATAATATTTACTATCATATTATTATTACTATTATTATTATATTAATATTATGAAAAATTATGAAGCCCTGGATTATAGCATTTTCATTACGATTCAACACAAGCAAGGATCATATACGTTTGAGCCATTCGTCTTGGATAAGAAAATCTATCGCAAATATAGATAGATAGATAGATAGATAGATAGATAGATAGATAGATAGATAGATAGATAGATAGATAGATAGATAGATAGAAAAAGATAGATAGATAGATAGATAGATAGATAGATAGATAGATAGATAGATAGATAGATAGATAGATAGATAGATAGATAGATAGATAGATAGATAGATAGATAGATAGATAGATAGATAGATAGATAGATAGATAGATAGATAGATTAATTGATTGATTGATAGAAGGAATGAAAAGTAAATGAATGAATGAATGAATGAATGGAAAAATTCGTGAATTAATTAATTAATTTATTTATTTATAAGAAATAACTAAAAAAATGCTTATAAACATCAAGATAAAATGTACGAATGAATGAATAAATGAATGAATAAATGAATGAACGAATGAGCACAAACAATCGATGAATTAATGAATGAAAGATGAATGGAATGAATGAATGAATGGATAAATGGACGAATGCACGAATAAAGGAACGAACGAATAAGAAACTAAACATAAAAGATATAAACATACGTATTTATTAAAAGCCTAAACAACACACACACACACACACACACACACACACACACACACACACACACACACACACACACACATGGCATCCATGCGTCCTACTTGATAATGGCAATCATAACCATAATAACAATTACATCAACAATAACGCTGACAACAATAACGCTAACAACAACAGAAAGAAATAATAACAATAACGTCAATAAACAATTTATACGACATCATTTTGATTTCATAACATATATATATATATATATATATATATATATATATATATATATATAGAGAGAGAGAGAGAGAGAGAGAGAGAGAGAGAAAAAAGAGAAGGATAGAGAGAAGTGAGAAGTTATATAGACAAATGCATATTTGTATACTAAATAGATGATACTTAGATATAATATATATATATATATAACATATACATAACATATACTTGATGTTATTATAACCAGCAGTGATATTAACTAATGGAAATGTTAATTTATTCATTCGATCAATCAATCATTCATTCATTTATTTATCTACTCGTTCATTCATTCATTCGTTCGTTCATTTGTTCGTTCGTTCATCCAATTATTTTTATTTAGATAGTTCAGGCGTTGTATATAACATTTATTCAAACACACAATTTTTCATTTAACCAATCAATTATTCACTCATTAATTCATTCTTTCACTTATTCATTCACTCACTCATTCATTCATTTTTCATCGTTCATTCATTCATTTAACTGGCTAATTTTTCTTTTCATTTGAAAAACTGAAGCTTCTCTCTAAGCCATTCTTCAGTTAAGTCTTCCAATATTCTGCACTCAAATATCTGTGAAAAAGTTGTTGTAATTAAAATGCGTTAATTAATGAAGGAAAGAATGAACGAGTGAACGATTGAATGAATGAACGAGTAAACGATTGAATGAATAAATAAATAAATGAATGAATGAATGAACAAATGAATGACTGAACGAATGAATAAGTCTCGATCACCATCGCCATAACTAAATTCATAATATTCAACATCATCCCAACAACCATCCATCCGACTCATCATCTTCATTGCAATCATTATCATCATAACAATCATCATCATAACTACCACCATCGTCATCATGACCACCTTAGTGAGCCCAGCGTCGGCCACTAGCGCTCTCATGCTGCCTGCATACATCATCTGCAGTTCGGGACTGCAACCTAAATAACAATAATAATAATAATAATAAAAATAATAACAATAACAATAATAATAATAACAATTACCATCTTCTTTATCATACTCTCAACCACCCTCATTATCATCTCTTCAAAAAAAACCAAAAATTTGAAAAAATTAAAAAAAAAATATTTTCAACCAACCTTGGGGGCTGACGAAGATGAAGCAGAGAGGGTAAGACTTTCTGCCATCATCATGCTCGTATGCATAGCTGTAAACAAGATATCGGGGCTGTGATTCTGGCAGCTCCTCTCTAACTTCGTCGATACTGCAGTCCTGATTAAGATTAGTGAATTAGTAATTTGACCTGATTGGATGATTGTGTTGATTTGGTAAGGTGAGGTCCATAAATAGAAATGTGCTATTGTTTAAACTTAAATATTAAAGAAACAAAATATGATATTGGTTTTAGTGTAATGAGATTTAATATTTCTCTAAGTTACAGTCCCAATTCTGATTAAAATTAGCGAATGAATATTATTGGCTAAGCATTTGTGGTGGGGCCATAAAATAGTGATGGGCTGATATTGATAATAAAAAAGCACTATATTATAATTATAATGTAATACTAACTCTTTTTTCTTCATCAAGAACAACCAATTGTTTATCTTTGTCAATCTTAACTGTCAGGACATGGATAATTATCATAATTTTAATCATTTTACTCACAATTATTCATCCTCATAATCAATATAATTATCATTAACATCATTAGTTGTCATTTTATCACTAACTTATTATGACAGCATTATCAGTTTCCTTTCTGAATCTGAACTTCTTCAATCTTTCCTTCAAGCTAGGATCAACATCACAAACTCTCAGCTCTGTCTTTATTACCCCCAGAAAAATTAAAAATTATATTAAATTAAAATATTAAATGAAATAATTAATTAATAATATAAATTAGTAATTAGAAAAGACACGCCCCCTTTAAAAAAAAGCAGATCAACTAAAAATCCACTAATTTTGCATCCGGTTTTACACAGTACCTAACTAATCACAAAATAAATTAAAATTCTAAAATCAGCTAACCATTCTTAATATTAAACTTTTCGATTAAAATTTTTCCAAAATCGAAAAAAACGATCCTAATTTCAGTGAAATTTAGCAAATTGTTTTACCAACAATAATTTTTCAACACCTTTAAAAATGAATTTTCATTATGAGCACTGTATTATAGGAGTGGACTAGTTTTATGAATAACTCACAAAAATGTTGAAAATAATGCGCTATACAAATTTGTATGTACACACATTCTGCGAAATCCCGGTGCATGATTCCCTTCCTACATATATTCTCAAATACATCGAAAAACTAGATATAAGACATTTTTACTCAATAAACTACACAAATGTTATTGATTTGAATGATTTGAATAAAAAATTTCAATAAAGGTGACCTAAAATGAAATTTTAAACGTTATTAACATAATTATTATTACAGAAACACTAATAAACACAAATAAACACAAATAAATAAACGAAAAAATAATTAAATAAAGTCAAATCTTTACACAGACATAGTGAAAAAAGGTAACTGTAACGTGCTATCAAAATTTTAAAATGTTAAAATGAAAATTTGTATTAAATAACTTTACAAAATATATGTATATTTATTTATTTATATAAATATATATATATACATATCAATTACATAAAGGTGCATATATATCAAGTGTACATATATATGTATCAGTACTGTACTGCACTGTATACACGCACATGTAAGCAGGCGAACAAAGAGCAGTTAAGTAAGTAACTTAGTATTATTATTTGTCATGAGCATCATTCTTATGAGCATTATGGTGTTATTATTATTATCATTCATTATTATTATTATCATTCTTATTATTATCATTATTATTCCAGAGTTAAGATAGAATTTCCAAGATGTGATTGCCAGCAAATATAAAAACGAAATAAATTGCAATCGGTTTTTAAAAGGTTAAAGGTCATATCTATGTACACTCTCTTCAAAAGTTCAAAGGAATCATCAGTAGCACACAGACAGACAGTGTAGTATGTGAATACACGCCAAACGACGCATCATGCACATGGCGGGAATAATTTAGTCGTATTTGAAGCCGCAAACAGTCTGCACTATGAAACAAGATCAGGCGCCTGGCTATCACGCTCCATAAAAGTTATAATAATAATAATAAATATTAATAAAGATAATATTAAATATTAATAATATAATAATAATAATAATGATAATAATAGCAATGAAATAATTAAAATCGAAAATTATGAAGAAATGAAAAAAGGTTGATTGGTCCTATGGAATACTTTGAAATAATTTCACAGAAATCTAAATAATATTAATATAAATTACCATCATCATTTTTGTTATCACTATCGTCATCATCGTCATCATCATCATCACCATCATCATCATCACAGTAATTGTACTTGCGAACCATCGTAAAACTTAGGAACATGGCAATCCAGCTTCATTAAAAAACTTGTCCCAGAAAAATGTCATCTACATTTTCACAAAAATAACCATCATTATCATCAATTGTCATCATCGTCATCATCATCAATATCATGATTAGTATCCGCAACCAACACTTCAATCAACATCATCATCATCGTCGTCATCAGATGATCTGCGGATAGCTGCTACTTAGCTCCTCGTAGCCACGCCTCCGTTTCATGTGGCAGCTTCTGATTGGTAGATAAATAATGGCTGCCAATAAAAATAGAGCCGGAATTCCCAGACCTACCGCTATGATGATGATGGTCAATTTGGAAATTCCATTCTGTGGATGCTGGCCGATACCGAAAGTTAGTTGCCTGAAAAAAATTATAATTATAATATAATATTATTATTATTATAATTAAAATTATAACTGACAATAGCAGCTAGAAACAACCATAATAATGATTGCAGCAGCTACAACATTGTCGTCATCAATTTGTCGCCATCATCATCATCGTCATACTTACCACGTAAGAAAACCAGTTTCAGAGTAGAACTTGTCAGCAGTGGCGCCAAACGATACATTCAAACCAGCCATATTCATAGTTTCCTCACTAAGAGACCCCACCCCATAAAATCCGGTTGCCATTGAAACGGGGATGTGCTGTCCGTCATTAAAATTAAGTTTATTAATTTCATAATTCGTTACCCTCGTCACCGATGTTATAGATTTCTTGGAGTTAGTGTAACAGATAGGCTTCCACTGAACGAAGGTCCCCTGTTTTAGGGATGTGCTGTTTGAAATTTCGTCACTCAACCAGTTCACTGTCTGTTAGTGAGAGCGAAAATTTGTAAATTTGTTTAGTTCGTTATTGGGACGTTAGTGAAGTTATTAATAAGTTGTGAATTTTCACTAGAGATGTGTTGAACACTTTATTACTACTATTTCATTAAAAACGTAAATCACAATCAACATTCAGTCACGCATAATCATCAACTTCCTCATTAATATTCTCGCTAATCACGTGATTATCTCTCCGTAAAAATGGCCGACACCCCCAAAGACTAACCCTGAAAGCACCTGGTGATAGTTCGTCGTCAACAGACTTTTCCACGGAAACGTAGCTGGATACAAATGCTGACTTTGGAGTCAGCATTTGTATCTCAAGAGCTATGCGTGGATTTGTTATCTTTGTTGTGTTTCCAATGTTGTGGCTCTTTTCGTTGATGACGTCGTCATCTCCTTCGTAACCATAATAAACATCTTTGAATGTGACGTCAATTTGTGTGAGATTGTCATTGAGGAGGAGGTGAGGCAGGTCGACTGTACTGGGTTCGAATCCAGATGAGGCTTTCAACTGGTTTTGTATGTATGTATGTATGTATGTATGTTTGCTTGTTTGTTTGCATGTATGTGTATGAGTGTACAAATGTTTGTGTGTACGTTTGTGTAAATATCTAACTGAAAATGTTTGAAAAAATTTAAAAACCACACCTTTATAGAAATTTCTTGAGTTTTATTATTTGGTGCCATCATCTTACTAACAAACTCAACAGCAAGAACATCTTTTGTTGACTGACTGGCCGCCAACCAGTACAAATCGCCCATCCCTATTTTCACTAACTTGTTCACTGATTTATCTGACATGTTGGCTTTGTCACTGGGGTCATTGAATATAATCATCTGTTTGAAGAGTTTGAATTGTTAATGTATAATTTTTAAATTCAATTTTATTGAAATTTTAATGGAAAAAAACAAAAATTGATTTAAATTATTTAAAATAACAAATTTTTAAAATTACTCAATAAAAAAAATAACCTTGTTGAACATTAACAAAGCAGAGGAGAAAATTTTTGTTTCTTCATCACTAAACTTCACACTGTTCTCCTGTTGGGTGATATTTGATGACAAAAACTTCTCCCAATCAATTTTCAGGGAAGCATTTTTAGAAGTCTTAATTGCTAAGATAGATGGCAGACCAAGCGTGGTGTATAAGTAATGAATATCATCATGAGATCCTCTGGCTGTCGTGTGCACCACATTCACACACGTTAAGTTTGAACAGTATGGCGTTGAATCATTTTTTGGGTAAAGATATTCAATTGAGAGCTGAATAAATAGCAGATAAAAAACAAATTAAATTTAAAAAACTACTTCAAATTTTATTTTTATCATCATTTAAAATTAAATGTTTCCTCAGCTAAATAATTATTAAAAGTTCATTTAAATTTTCATGGATCAGCCTATATCCCCACTGATCTGATCAATTCATTTCAGTGGTCCCCACCAAAATATTGTTTGACTAGTGTCTGACTGGTGGTTACCAAGAACCATCATTTAATATTTGGATTTGATCATTACCATTTAGTTAGAGATTAAACATTAAATATTTTTAACTAATCACTAACTAATTTTACGTTCTTATAACTAAATTATATCACATAATTATTAAGTAAAAAATCATCATATGACCAATGAAAACCACAAACATTCATCAATTACTATAATCATGTGACAAACTGAAAAATTAAAAATTTATTATACTGAAGGAGATTAAATTAAAAATCACACAAAATGACAATTTTCATTTACCGATCTAGTTTCATCAACTTTCGATTCAATCAGCCCAACAAAAAAAACTAAAAAAAATAAATTTGAAGGCATTTTTGACGCGATCTTCTTTAATTTAAAACACAAAATGATTAAAAGCAAACCTAACGCCAAATATAAAGCAAGCTAAATTGGAATTTAAACTCATAGACAAAGAATGTTAAAGAAATGTATCAAACATTTTTTCATCAGCATTTTCAGAGTTCTTTGCTAATCTGAAAACAAAAAATTTGAAAAAAAAAAACTATAAAACTATGACGTAATCATAGAAAAAAAATTTACGGACGTAATCTTAAAATTAAAAATTTAAAAAAAATGTTGAAATCAATCTTCTTATATGAAAAAATTACATTCTCGTTGGGAGCACTCCTTTTCTTGACGAATTTTGACATATTTTCATAATTAAACTCTCCAATATAATGCTCCTGCTATGAAAATTCATCGAAAAATAATTTAATTTTATGAAAATGTCATAATTATAAATATAAATATCCTAATTTTATACTTAAACCTTTTTAAATGATGAAAATAACACAAAAGAAGGTATCCTATCTAGATGGACTCCGTTGACTTCATTGGCATGTGCATCCAGCTTATAAATCTTTACATTGGGGACTTTTGAAAATTTGACAGCTAACGAGTGCACGTCGTTCTCAATCTTCTTGCTGTCCGGATATTCAGGAGAATCTAAAAATTTAGACAATGGGTCGTTAGCTAGCAAAAATTTTACTTGTAAAAGAACCGATTGTCAATTAGGAAATAGAATTATAATATCATGACAATGGTATAATTCGCCGCTAACAAAATAAAACATATCTATGTAGGCCATCGTTTTGGTCCATAATTTCCTCATCAAACTGGTCGCCAACCAATTGCATTAGGTAGCCACTGTCCCACTTTTCTTTTATTGGTTCAGATTTTATCATGGGCTGAATGGACGTTTGTGATTGGATGGTAAATAATTTAAACAATAATTGGTCAATAATAATATAGCAGTAGTAGCAGCAGTAGTAATAGAGTTGACAGCAAAAGTAATATTTAGTTTTAGCCTAACTAGGGTAGATGATTCAACTAAATATACAAATCTAATTCAACCCTGAATAAGAAGGTTAAGAATCATTGACCTGACCTTGACATTGCCCACGATGACTTCCTTAATAAACTTCCTAACTTCACTTCTATTGGCCATGAAAGTTTCGTCATCGACTTGCGGCTTGTAGACATTGTGGCCAATGAGACTGAACATTCTAAAAGCTGGACAAGTAGTTGCGTTGACGTTGAAGAGACTCAAGATGTTTTTATTTTCTTCGCCGGCGGGTTCGATGGATATGAATCTAATCTGAATGAAAATAAACGCTTATTCATTTTTTGGGCTTCGTATTGAAAAATTATGGCCGAGATAGGATTCGAACCAGGTCATGGCGCCATCAACACATAACAAAACCTGATCTTTACTATTAGAATTTAATAAGACAAAAATAAAGTAGTACCTAAATATATAAAAAGTGAGTATCAAGTGAGTAAAAATAACTTGAAATCAACTGAAATATAAAAAAAACTATTTAAAATAGACCTTATTTCTATAACCAGCAGCAACAATCTTCATCTTATTCAAAATATTCTTATAACCATCAACATCACTCTTCATAAGAATGACGGCATGGTGGGTGATTTTTTCATTGCCACGTTTGCCAAATATGACGTCAACATGTCTTCGACTCCAAGGAATGATCGTCGGAGTAAGGTAGTTAGTAAGGTGCGAATTCATCCCGCTGGTGCTTTTGAATTTATCAAGGTCTTTAAGGTATGACGGCTCCTCTTCAAACTTTTTAAATCGTTTAATTTTTAATTGTTTTTGTGAGAAAATGTAAAATTTTGTTTTACAATATTTACAAAGCTGTTAGAAAAATGATAAAATTTAATTATTCATTGCCAGTAGTTGCAGTTAAACTAAAATATAAAATATAAAACTTGTACGTTTTTAAAGATAACGATTGTGTTTCCAGTGATTTCATATTTCTTAAATAAATCCTCTCCTTTTGCTAATAAAATTTTTGCTGTCTTCACAACCATTGGCAGACTTTTGAAATAATTCAATGATTGACAGCTTGAACACTGTCGTGATTGGATGGATGATTATTCGATATAAAAGTTATAATATAATTTAATTTAAAATTTTTATGAATGAATATCATCACGGTCCTCTTACTATTGCTGTAACACTTTAAACGCTCGTTACTACCAACACCGATGTTATAACTTCAAAAATCTCTAAACTTCTAACACCAGTGTTGTAGCTTCCAATGATCGTTAAGTTATCGTTATTTAGTAGGTTCCAGATATCCGATAGATGAACACATCTGCTTCAAACGCAAACTTTGTTAAATGTTTATTCGAACGCCAACAGTAATAGATAAACTAAACTAATCCAAGTAACCACATAAACCACAATTACAACTTCGCTTCAAACCTCGCCTGAAACCTCTCTACTCTCTTCGCTATTCGCAACACATAACTTCTACTGTAGATACAATCTTCTATAGTATGAAAAGATTCTATGGTTTCACAATTGATGACAAGTAGCAAAGATAACAAGATAACAATAATTGATTATATAGTATAACACTATGTCATTGTAACATCGTCATTTGGCACTGCTATTACATCAAAACTTGCGACTATTAATAACAAATTTGTTACCTTGAAAAAGCCGAGAATGACGAATTTGTTTTTCTTCAGAAAACTTCCCAACTGGCTTGATCCATTAACACTTTCTAATTTACTGACACTGATAGTCTCTGCTATATAATTCCTCAGCTGCTTAGCACTGGTGAACTGTTCATTCAACAATATTTCAGTTGATTCCTTCCCGAATTTGGAGAAGTATTTCAAAGACGGAAAGATAAAAATGTTCAGTCCTTCAGTCAGTTCACTTTCTAAGTTACTATCAACTATTCCTAACTTTAAATTTGGAAATTCTTTCAAAAGTTTTGATTTATTTTTCGCGAGTTTTGATTGAAAAATCGGCTGTAGTTTATTACACGAGGAACTCCACTGCGTACCTTTTGCATTGTATTGAATTGAGAAACTATATTTATGGTTATTAAACGTCAATTTAGAATTCAAACACATCAAACTAACTTCTGTAAATCAGTTCAGATAAAATGAAACGCATTTAATGCCGATTTTTACGATAAACTTATGCGAAACATATGTTAGTAATGCAAGTTGATAAGAATTTACATTACTACACTTAATAACAGGTTAAAAAAGTTAATCACGTACATTTTATATGTATGTTGTATACAATTCATATACTTTTATCGACTGAAAACCATAATTCATAAACGCATTAATTCACAATATGCAATGATATATATACTATATACATGATAAAATGCATAACACAAGCTAAAAAAACTGACTTTAAGACGTTATACGACGGCAAATAATGGATAAATTAAAGTAACTCACAGAACAAAACCAGTACATCTTCATTAGTTTCGATGAAACTTTTGAAATTTTCATTGGTAAGCGAGGTAGCCTGTATTTCATTGCTATCACTGCTACTTGCGAATGCACTAGTCACTATGGAAATTACTACAAATGTATTAATTATAGAAATCTGGTTGAGAAATTCTGGAGTAAGATTCATGATCTACTTTTAAATAATTAATTATCTAATCAGCAGTATTGTAGATAATGAATAAAATTATAATTATATTATAAATTTAATAGACTACCAGTTAATTAATCTATATTTTAGTTGTTTTTTCGTATTAGTATAAAAAAGATTGAATTCAATTTATACCCTTCAAAGCTGACGTGGACAGCTTTTTAACCGTTGTACTACCTGTTAGTACTATTATTATATAGTTTAGTATATGAAATAATAACTATCTTCATATACATGCATACATATTTTTTATATAATTGAAAAATTTAGTAAGAATATAAGGTGAGAATAGTTGATCTGTCATCAGACCTTATATTTATTTATTTATATATTGATAGATAAGTAGATTGATAGTGTATAAATGCGAAAGCATATGAGCGCATAGACGTATGTATGCATGCCTCTTGCTTTGTGAAAAACCACATATGCCAGAGATAATGTTACACACACATACACACACACACGTACCTATATTTATGTGTGTGCAGTTATCACTAGCATGTGGGATTGTGAAAACATTGAAACTTGAAGAGAGCACGCATATAAAGACGGTAAGAGGAAAAAAACCTGGTTGATATATGTGAAACCAGTTATATTCAATTATTTTTCGTACAATCAAACATGTAGGTATTATATTTTAATACTTTTTTTATCTTTTCTTAAGAAAATTCAATGAAATTTTTTCAATGAACCAATTTTAACAAAGTTATTTTATTAACAAAATTTTATTTACTTTCTTATCTTTTTTTTATAGAAAATTCAATGAAATTTTTTCAATGAACCAGAAAAAGAGATGACAGTCGTTTAACATGTAACAAATCCTAAGACCTCAATCACATATACATATATAACAAATAATAACAATTTCTCGACGAGTTCATCGTTTATATTCTCCCAAATTAACTGGGAATTAAAAAAAAAAACAAGCCAAACACAACAGAAACAATAGCATCATTCATTACAAGAGCCAACAACTGAAACATAAAACCAAGCCAAATGAGACGAATCTGTCCACTTCCACTTCACTCTACAGACAAATTTAATCGGAATTATTTAAGCTTCGAAGAGTTACAACGACGTAACTAGAAAGTAAATAAAAATGAAAATTTAGGAATTCCACAGCAAAATTTAAACGGACTAAACATGGACTATCACGTAGTGATAGCTTGATCATGTTCACCACCATCATTTTCCAACTCTTCAAACTTATCATGCTTCCACTGGCTGAAGTCTGACCTCGATGCTGTAATGTTAAAATTTCAAATTTAAAACAAAAAAAAAACCAACAATGAAATCTGAAAAGTTCAGCCAGTAACCAATGAAAATGCTCAAATTTATACTTACTCCAATTACCTTTCCTTACAAAACCTCTTCCGCCTGGCCTACGAACTCTTTGTTCCACCAGTCCATGTTCATCTCTTTCTCTGTCATCGTGCTAAATTGGTGATAAATACATAAATAAATAATATATATATGTATATGCATGTTTCAACATATTATATGTATGTAATGTGTATGTATGTAATAAATTGATGGATAAATACATAAATAAATAATATATATATATATGCATGTTTCAACATATTATATGTATGTAATGTAATGTACACAGTAGGTGATTAATGTCTGAAAATTATAACAGTAATTGTCAATAAAAAATTTCATAGTTAAGTTACGACAGATACACCCCGAAGTTCGTCAACCAATAATGATATGATTGCTCTTCTCCTTATAAATATTATTTCTAAGAGCAATGTAGAGAAAAAAATGGTATGCATGGTGATAATAAAAAAATAAGAAAGCAATGGATCACCTAGTAGGTCTGTATAGGAACAAAAGAAATCAAAAGAAGATTTACTAACAAAGAAATTATAGAATATGAAAATAATCGTTGCGGTAACAAACAGGAATGAAAAAAAATATGTGGAAAACCTATGTCTAAAATTTTAAGCCAACTCATTTTTTTAATTATACAATCCACTCCAATTAAGTATTTGAATGATCGCTTTAGCAGAACGGTCACACACACACACACACACACACACACACACACACACACACACACACACACAGCTAAATTATATCCAACCCACCTCAAAGTATCTCCCACTTTTAGGAATCATGTCGGGTCGATCTTTCCAGTTGTCGTAAGAATATTTTCCAGGCCTCTTCGAAAAATCAGGTAGTTGTTGATTTTGATTCCTGTCATCTGAGAATTTTTAAAGATGGGCATGAGTATTGGGATAAAATAATTACATGAATTAGTAGATAAATGTAAAAATTATTGACTATGAATGAATAGAGAGATAGTTGATTAAATGAATAATTGGAAAATTGAATGGAGAAAAAATGTCATTACCATCGTCATCTCGCCTCCTTCTCATGCCACCATCATCCTCTCTTCTCCTTCTTTCAACTACATCACCATCTCTCCTCCTTCTCTCACCCAAACCATCATCTCTTCTTCTCTCACCCACACCATCATCTCTCCTTCTTCTAGCATCATCTTTTCTTTCATCATCATTATGCCTTCTATCACCGTCATCATATCTTCTCCTGTCATCCTCATACCTCTTCCCACCGTCACCAAAATTTCTGCCACCACCAAAATTTCTCCCTCCCCCACCAAAATTTCTGCCACCCCCTCCAAAGCCTCTCCCTCTGTCACCAACCCTTCTAAAATTATTAAAATCTGCTTTTCCGCCATCCTTGTCAGCGTCATTTTGAAATTTGGAACCTCCCCACTTTTCAAAAACACTGCTGAAACTTTGCATACTATCATCACCTGCTTCAAGAAACTTGAACTCTGACCTCAGGTTGAATAGTTTCTTATTTTCTAGAGCTTTTTTAGGAATGCAAACTGCCTTGGGGTTTAGGACTTTTGGCACTTTAAATGGCTCCCTGCCTGATATTTTTCTTTCTATTTCGACTGATATCGTTTTGTCAACGTCCAGATGATTAATAGATGTTGAGAGTGCCGAGAATCTATCGTCAAGTGAGAATTCTGTCGTATCAAAGTGATGAATTGTGATGGAGTTGCTGTATTCATCTGTGTCAGCATCTTTTTTGTTGGAGGATGCAGGTTGAAGGTCTGCCAGGCCATCATAGGCAGATACCTTTTCACGTCTGCTCATTTCCTCTCTTCTACTTTTAGGGTAATCTTTCACAAAAAATATTAATATAAAATGTAATTTTCAACCATACAGTTAATAACTGTTATGAAACAAATGTTGAAAAAAATATTCTAGCCTATGTTGGATAATAATATAATTGATATTTAACATTAGTGTTAGTAACTAACTGTCAATAACTGTTAGCTACTAAATTATGGATTAGGATATAAATAAGAAACAAGTAGGATGTTTACTTGTTTAGTTAATGAACTATGAATAAATAACAATTAAAATGTTAATGACAATATCCTAAAAAAATGAATATCTAGCTTACTAATAAACTAAATTAAATAAATAAATAGTAAAAACTATATGTGGTATAAATATTATCCTGACCATTACGGCCATCGACAACTTTTTCCTTTTTGTGTGGCACCGGTGAGTGACTTCTGTCTCTGTCCCTATCTCTTTCTCTCTGTCTTTTATGAGTTGTCGGGTGTTCAACATCTCTGTTCCTGGCATTCTCCCTAGTATTATAAAAGAAAATATATATTAAGGTTTAAATTCAATTAAATTAATTAAAGAAGTTCATAATTTAATTAAATTTTATTTAATTTTAATAATAATTAGATAAAAATCAAAAGTAATTAACCTATTATTTGGACCTTTCTTTCTTTCCCTATCAGTCCTTCCAGGTGCGTGAATGTCCTCCGGATTAGCAGTTCGATGTTGTTTCGACGGTTCTTCTGTAAATTTTCGTCGTCTGCGATTGTTGCGGGGACTTCGCGAATTACCTTTGGCTTTGCTACGACTATGAGATCGACTACGACTACTCATTATTAGTGTTATAAAGCCTTTCCGAATTAACAAATTATTAAATTTATTTAAAAACAATATAAAATAAACTAAAATTGCTATTGTTAGCCTGTAAAACTAGAACTTCAATCAAACAAAATTAAATTACAATTACAGCTCCGTAAATGTTAAACCCTTTTATCGCTCAAATCAAAGAATAGACATTTTTTTACCGGAATTTAGCAAGCCAACATTATACACAGGCTGAAATCACCAAATCAGCGCCACATTCAAAAAAGTATTGAACTATATCGCGTGTTCAGCGTTCTAAGTATATACGGTTCGGTGTTACCTAATGGTACAGTAGAATTAAGCTGGTAAATTTGCATTAGTTAAATTAACTTTTAAACGGTGTCAGTGTACTAAAAGTTCACTAAATTTAAAAAATCTTGTTATGTAAATTGGAATTGACGTTTACTAGTTAAAAAATGAAAGTAAAATGTTTATTCAAACAAGTGGACGAAAAGCATTTACATGCTGAGGTAGATTTGATGCTTTGGTCTCCAAAAATGGACCTAATAGCGTTGAGTATGGCAACTGGAGAAGTTTGCCTGTTTAGGCTGTCCTGGCAGAAAGTTTGGTCCATTCCAAAAATAAATGAAAACGTTTTTGTTTCATGTTTAGCTTGGAGGCCAGATGGTAAAGTGTTGTCTGTTGGTCATACGAATGGTAAAGTTAAGTTGTATAGCATTGAAGATGCTTCACTCATCATTGAACACAACATATCCGATAAACCAATCACTTCGATGTGCTGGGTTGCCGATAGCAGTCCCGACAAGCCGATCCCTGAAAATGTCAAATATTCATTCGAGTCATTAAAGTTACATGATGGTTTTAAAGATGCATCCTCTGAATACTTGCCAGAACTTCCGCCATTGCAAAACAGTCAGGAAGGTTGTAAATCTACAGCCAACATTATGAGGTTGAAAGATTTGAATAATTTGAACATCTTAGTCATCAGTTCTGCAAGTTTTGTTAAATTTTATGCATTTGGAATAATATCCATTGGATATTTAGATACATACAGGGACATCAAGGAGATACTGAATGTCAACCTGTCAGATAGTTTAGTCATATTTAATGTGGTGGGTCTATCAGCAAAAGATTCAGATGTTATTGTGCTGATCACTCACAATTGTGAAGAGCTGTCCAAGAATAAAGAGGAAATTAAACTGATGTCACTTAAATTAGGAGAGGTTTTAACATTGATTAAGTACATGTTTGAAGTTATTAAACAGATGAGTGAAGTCTGGGAAGACATTCTTTTGGAGATTGAATCAAAGTTGAAAAAATTTGCTAAAGATAAATTTGAAGCATCTGGCCATTCATTAAGATATGAGCTTCTCCGACTTCTGTTGTATGGCAACCCAAGTGATGACCTAAAAATATTTATGCAGTTTGATCTCAAGAAGCAGACTCTCACTAAGCTTGGCAACTCTGTGCAGAATTCCTATAGTCAGATTCAGAAGTTGCTTGTTAAGAATTTCACTATTGTGGTGGAGAAAATTTTATTTCATTTGACTGGTTTGAATTAATTTTTCTTCAAATTGAAATTCTTTCTTTTTAAATCTCGCAAATTAATTCAAATTCTAAAAAAAGTTTTGTTTACTTTTAAAAAAATATTAATTTAAGAATCTATGTTTAACATTTTTCTATTTTTCTTTACTTAGGTTTACTAGGGCTTTCAAGATGGCCTGATAAATTCTTAGATCTAGGATTAGATGAAAAATTACTTGAAGAGGCTATGAGTACAACGGGTGCATTGATAATAAAGAGCAATGAAGTGCAACGAGTCATTGATGTCAGCATCAGAAATTTTAGTGCTTTCTATGCCTGGCTCTATCCCATCAAAATGAAATTATCTGGTGAAGTCAGCTCACCTAATTTGGCCAATTCAGGTAATCTAAATCAGCAAGAGATCAATTTTGTTGCTCAGTTCATCAATGAAAATTTTTCATCTGAAGAGGACGTTAAATTAGAGAAAGTTGGCCAGTATTTGAGGAATGAAGACCTTTCAAATCCTGTTTCTGCCCCAAACATACCTTGGGAAACATTCCTTGATAATTATGCGTGTAGTTTTTCCAGTTCACATCGTACATTTTTTTATGATTCATGTAAAAATAATTCTCTGATTCAAGTGGCAAACATGATGCAGAAGAATTTTCACTTTGTACTCGAAAAATGCGCTACAAAAATTAAAGATTTTTTCAAAATCACTCACACACAAAATTTTAGTTATTCATCTCTATCCTCATCTGTAACTCATGATCTAAAATTCACTGTAACCAGTTTGAATATGGGCAACGCCAGTTCAGATCAACACTTACTCTATTCAATTGTATGTTTGCCTGTACTGAAAAAGAATTTTTATTTATTGAAACAAGAGGCGGGATTGGCATTTTCTATTGCCAATCTTTCATTCAAAGAACCAGACATGCCAGAAGCCTTTGATGTAATTGACAGATCATTTTATGACAGCCATTCAATATCACTACTCCTTCAAGATGATAATTCACCCAAAGTTATTCATTACAATCTGAGCTGTTTAGTGCCATATTTGAAGCCTGCAGGCAATGGGATGGACTTGAGTGATGTACCCCAGGAAACAATTTGTGAAGCAATGGAAGAAGGAGAAAGATGTAAAATATTAGAAAACATGAAAGCTTCGAAGTTTGCCATTTCTGGATCAAGAAAAGTTGCTTGCGTTCTGTTTTCTTCACGAAAGAGAGTTAGAATATTCTTAACCGACGTCGAGGAGGAAGACGAAGACGACGAGGATGTCGCGACGGTCAGTATCAATAATTCAAAACTCTCAGGTCAGGAAGAGAGTCATTCCGCTGTTAATGCGAGTAACATGAGAGTGGATGGTGGCAATGATGATGACAATGGAGGTGACATAGATAAAGAAAATAGTGATTCTGTATGATTTATTTGTGATAATTTGTTGTTTTCTTCTAGACTATTTCATTGCAGATATTGTATTATATTGTATTTATTCTTTTCTGTGTTGTGGTACTTTATGTTCCTATTAAAATTGAGCTAAAAAAATAAAGCTGGATGCGTTAGTTTGTGCTTAAGAGGTCTTTGACGCGTATATATATATATGTCCTCTCTTTTTTACATTGCTTAACAAAGAAATCATTTAAAAACTATTCATTTAAATCGAACAATAATTAATATAATAGAATGATGGTGGAACGTTGCTCCATTCGAAAAAATAATATCCAGTAAAAAGACACTCAAACGTTCCAAAATGTTCGATTAACTCTATAATTTTTTTACAAGATTAGGTGCTGACGTTCATCCTCCTGGGCATAGGAATGTATAATTTGGTAATGAAAATCTCGACATTTTTGTTATATAGTATCTTGAATCGACCGAATAGTTATGTAATGCAACACCCACTATAGTTCAAATTTTGTAATATAGCATTGTTATAGTTAATTGAGCTAGTAGTTTATCAATAGATTTGAATAAAATTTAATCTTCTGAGCATGAAAATGTATAAATGAATGATGTAGAAACTATAATTGATTAACAACGTTCACTAGATATATCACATTGGCGTAATGGGAGCTCACTTCTGTCTGAGTGTTTGTTAAAAATATTTGAAATATTTCGGTCGAAAATATCCAATAGTCATTTAATTATCTGTGGGATATTTAAAAAGCAAGATGGCGGATCGTCTATTTAAATTGAGGTTCATTCTTCTAAACTAGACGGCGTGTTATTTAAATTTTTCTGATCGCATTCGTTAGTAAAGTTAGGTAAAAGATTTAATTATTTGCAAGATGTCTCTTGTTCATCTTTTTTCGACATCAATTCTAGCGACACATTTTCAGACTTTTCATCAAATGTAATCAAGGCAAGTTGCTAGAAAAATTAATTAACAATTCTAATTAAAATTTAAACTGATTGGTTGATTGTTTCATTTTATTTGAAGTCGTGCACAGCATTTAAAGGTGCACTAACTAGTCTGTCTGGGGATAAATAAGAAAAATAATTATTTGCAAAAAAAAGTTAGTAAAGTAAAAACTAAAAAAGTAAAGCCTCAACAAGCAGTACTGTCTACTTAATAAACATAACATAACCTGCAAAAATGATGTGTGATGTAATGCCAACAATTAACGAAGATGGCTCCAATGATAGGGACTCCAATTACTCTGGGGATGAGTCAAACTTTGAACAGCTGATGGTCAACATGCTGGATGAAAGGGACAAATTAATGGAAACTTTAAGAGAGACCCAGGAGACGCTAAACACCACAAGGGCCAAACTGCAAGAAGCTGAACTAGACAGAGATGCTTTCCAGAAACAATTATCTATCACACAACCACAGGTTTTTAATTCAACTTTATTGATTTTGTATTCCTTTCTATTAAAAACGTCAATACAGCATTCATTGTACATGTTGTTATGGCATGATGATTTAATTAATTCTTGTACAAAGCTTTAAGAAAAAATAACAAATTTTATTAGGAGTACACAGTTTTGACCAAAGAATTAAACCATGCTCGAGAACAAATATTAGAGAGAGATGAAGAGATATCTGAATTAAAGGCTGAACGAAACAATACCAGGGTAGGTACATTCCTAATATCAGGCAGTTATTATACTAGTAACTATTATTTACATGAAATAATATAACATTTGTTAAATCATTTATATAAAAATAATTTGCAACATCACATAAAACTACTTTTCTCAAAAATTGTTTTCTCACAACTAAAACTCTTCACTTATCTAACTGATCTTCTAATTAGCCCATCTGCATGAATAAAAATAATTAATTTTGCACCAGCTTCTACTGGAGCATCTAGAATGTTTAGTGGCCCGACATGAACGATCTCTCAGAATGACTGTAGTGAAAAGACAGGCCGCCTCGCCAGCTGGTGTATCCAGTGAAGTCGAAGTACTCAAGGCCCTCAAGTCTCTCTTTGAACATCATAAGGCTCTCGATGAGAAAGTAGGTAGATTGGTCGTTGCTTTGATGTGTTTCAAATTTCAAAGACCTTACATGTTGATAATAAAGATTGTCCATACTAGCAATGGTGATGATGTTTGATACTAAATGAAGATAACGTATGATGAAATAGGTGAGAGAAAGATTGAGGGTTGCACTGGAGCGCACAACACAATTGGAGGAGGATCTCAATCTGGTCAATCAGGAGGTAGGCTTTCTGCAACGTGATCCTAATTAATATTAATGAGTTGAATTAATTCTAATAACTACTTACAAACTTAATTAATGGTAATTAATTCATCAATTTATTTTGCCTGTTGTCAATTTTAAGCTATTCCAGCTGAGGGAGAGAGAAATGAAAAGAAGACAGGGTGATGGTGCTGATGATGATCATGCTGCTGGAAGTGTGGATGGCTCAAAAGAGGTGACGATGATGGTGGTGTTGATAAGTTATTCTATTTATGATCATTGATATCATTATTTCTATTTTTCCTTTATTTTTATTTTTCAGATTTCATCATCTTCGTCATCTTTACCATCATCAATGACGTCAGCCTCGACAGCAACAACAATGACATCAACAACAACATCTTCTGCTCAACAACAAAAACCACCGGCAACATCAACAGCTGAAAAGGACCTACCTCCCGAAGTTCAGGACACGTTAGTCAAGTTGTCAACTGATTTGGTAAGCACTAGAAACAAGATGGCCGAACAGCTGATTAGAATCGGAGAGTTGGAGGAGTTGCTGTCAACTGCTCAAAAGGATTTGATGAGGTCGCAGGAGATGAGCGCTAAACTGCAAAGAGATATAAGAGAGGTAGTGCTGATGTAGTGGTGATGTTGCGATTGCAGTGATGTGAAAACTTGTGAGTACCACATTACACATTACAACACGTTATAACTGTATGCTAAAGACAAAAAAAATAACTTCTCCATATCATTGCTATATATACCCCCGCCACAACACTCACAGTCAGTGGCCCAGAAAGAGGACCAGGAGTCGAGGATAGCCACTCTGGAGAAGAGGTACCTGAATGTTCAGAGGGAGTCGAGCTGTCTGGTCGACGTCAACAACAAGTTGGAAAGTGAGGTGGTAACGAAAGATTCTCTAATCAAACAGGTTTGTTGGTTGGTTCTGTGTGACAAAGCAAAGGTAGGTAGGTAGGTAGTTAGGTAGGTAGGTAGGTAGGTAGGTAGGTAGGTAGATTGGTAGATTGGTAGATTGGTTACTGTTTAACCGTTAATCATTCAGTAGACTAGACTGATAAATTGAGAATTTTATGAATGAATAGAGGAATACATGGGCGGATAGATGTATAGATAGTTAGATAGATAGTTCAATAGATAAATGGATTCAAAGATAGTGTGATAGATTATGGATAATATGCCAACCAGCCTACTAGAGCCCCAAGCATATATCTGCAATGCAGATAAAAAATTCTCAAAACTCCGCGGATTTTGCTGTTTGTGGATTTTGTCTGTGCAGTTTGCCGCGAATGCGGATTCAAATCCGTTTTTAAACAACCGTCCGCGAAATTAAATTTTTAATTTTCAAAAACTTCCAGAATAAAAAAATTTTGGTTTTTCGTTTGTTTTCATATATGTACGTGTGTGAGTATGTATGAACCCGTTTTGATGAACAAGCCATGGTTAGGCATGCAATCGTTTCCGAGTTCAACTTTTATCTATGTCCCTGGTCTCGCAGTCAGGTTTCTAGCAGCTTCATCAAGAATGCAAAAAGAATTAAATTTTTGTAATAAAAGTGAAAGGGTTTGTTTTAAATAATTACATTATGTGTGTGTGTGTGTGTGTGTTACAGTATGTATGTGTGTTTAATGGCCATAGCTGAGTCTCTCTGGGGTCCACGTTGATAAAGCCAATAAAGCCAGCTTCTACTAATTACTTCAGTAAATTTGAATGAAGAAAGTTTAATGTTATACACGTCCATGCAATCACACGCACATACATGCATACATTCATGTGTATGTAAATGTGTGTTATACAAAACGTATTTTTGAAGTTTTTCTATCTTTGATACGTAACACAAGGGCTATCATCATCACCATATATATACATATACACACAAACGTATATACAAATTAACATACATATTTAAGTACCGTACATTATAAGTATATATAAGTATATATATATATTGGTACGACCAACATATACCATAACGTCTTCATAAATATTAAACAAATAAGTAGCTTGTTTGAGTTCCTCATTGTCATTCATTTTGTGCTCGTTGTTCAGTCCGATGTTATTTCAATTATTAAATTAGAAATTTATTAAATTCTCTTATAATTCTTCTGGTTATAAGTATATCGTAAATAGATTGCTCCCAAGTATTGCTACCTTCTAATTTTAAACATGAGATTAAGACGGCCTACTTAGGTTGTCTTTTCGCGGGTGGGGTGCGAATGCGGTGCGATGCGGACAATGAGCAGTGCGAATGCGAGCGGCGGTTGCGAGGGTGAACTCTGCGGATGGGTGCGGTTACGATTTGGAAAAATCTTCTCTGCTTGGGACTCTACAGCCTTCGCACACAACAATCAACCAACCGACCGACCTACCAAACAGATGGAAGAAAAATTGAAGCAGCTGAAAGACAAACTCGACCTAACTGAGCAAAAACTCCAACAATCCCTTCCAAAAGCGGCCGCGTTGCCAACGTTGGAGGCCGAACTGAGGCAGAGATTAGAGGCCCTCACCAAGGTTATCATTTGGTATTATGTTTTTTTTAATAACTTTATGAGGATGGCAATCATAAGATCAACGTTGGTGAACATGACGACAATGATGACTCCCACGCTGTGGTGAATTATCGCGATGAATATAGTGATGAAGACGATGATGACGATAATGATAATGATGGTGAGGATGACGACAATAATGATGTTTTTTAGGCCGAAGAGAGACATGGATCGGCTGAAGAGAGGATGAAAGAGCTCGAGATGCAACTATCAGAAAAGGAGTCTGAACTTACTAGGGTCACTACACACTACCGTCATAAATATTACTATACTTATAATTTATAATATAATTATAATACTAATTATATTATTATTGTTAATTATAAAATGAAATATTTTACTATACTTGCGCTTTGTTTACGATTTTTCATCGTAATAGCAGGATGAGTTTTTGAATAATGAATAAATTTCGTTGGCTCCATGTGAATAAACACGTTCTTTCGCCAGCCAGATGGCTATGCAGATAAAATAGTAATAACAATAATTATTTTTATTATCACCATAGGCCAGGAAGCGAGAGAAGATGAACGAGGAGCACAACATGAGGCTGTCATCAACCGTTGATAAGTTACTCACTGAATCGAACGAAAGGTTTGCGTGTATATGCATGCATTTGCATGTACTTTCATCATCAACATTGTCATCGTGACTATTTTTGTTGCTCATGCTATCCCAATCGCAGGCTGCAGTTGCATTTGAAGGAACGCATGCATGCTCTGGAGGACAAGAACCAACTCTCCCTCGACCTTGAAAGGTCGCAGAGGAATCTGGAGGAGATTCTCGCTGAGAAGGTTTTACGAATTGGTTGATTAGACTGGATTGAGTAATTGGTTGATTGATTGATTGATTGTTTTGTTTTCAATTTCTCAAGTTCAAGTATCTGAAATGGATATTAGATTTTTGATTTGTTAGATGGTTGATTGAGTCACTAATAGTTGCTTGATTAACGCTTGATCAGCCTTGCTGTACCACATGACAACAATCCCAACAACAGCACGCCCTTCTAGACCAAATAGATCTCTACAAGAAAGAAATCACATCCCTTAAAGAACAACTGATAACCTCCAGAACAATCCAACATCATCATCAACAGCAGCAACAACAGCTGGAGATGTCAGCGAGTCCTACTCCGGCACCGAGCTACTACTACAAACCTAGTGACGTCATGCTGGACCCCTCTACTACCTCGATTAGAAGGCAACAGAAAGGGAGAGAGATGGCACTGCTTGATGACCCAACTAAGGTTTGTGTTTCTTATTTCTATTCAAAAGGGATTTATAAGATATTTCCTGTATAACGTATAATAGTTGTCATCTTCTTGCCATTCATTGCTTGGTTTTTGCATCATTTTTCATGCTCATCGTCTTCATCACTATCATCGATCATCCTCCTCTTCATCTGCATCATCGCCAGATCAACACTCTTAATGAACAAGAATGGGAAAGGCTGCAGCAGGCTCACATCTTGGCAAATGTACAGCAGGCATTTGAATCGGCTGGCAACTCGGGTGCCGTAGTTGTTGACGGTGTCGTTGGTGGCTCTGGTGGTGTAGTTGTCGACGATGACGGTGATGCCTTTAACGGGGGCGTCGGGGGCGGAATGTTGTCCCCCTCTGGACACACTGACGCCCAGACCCTGGCTCTCATGCTACAGCAGCAACTCGATGCTATTAATAATGAGATTAGGTGATTGCCTGTGACGATGGCGATGTTGTTGTTGGTGATTAATGTCGATGAAAATGTTAAGCATTCCATCCAAATGAAATCGAAACAGGTTGATCCAAGAAGAAAAGCAATCAACGGAGCAGAGGGCAGAGGAGTTGGAATCGAAAGCCGTTATAGGCGGCAGTGCTGCGGCTGGTTCGGGAATGATGGGAGCATCCGCAATGATGGTGGACAGTCGATGGGACGAGCAGCAGATGTACGATAGATCCTCGCCCATTTTAGGGGGTCGACTGACCCCCTCGCCTCGACCATCCCTACCAGCTAGAGACTATGTACCCAAGTATCAGAGTTCCAATAGAGGGAATGTTAACAGCGTTGGAGGGAATAATAATGTTGGTTACTTTTTCGTCGTTTGCTGGTTTGTTTCTTCTGAGTTCACTTTTAATTATCTGTATTTTCATCAGGATGATGTTTTTTTTATCGTTACTTCTTCTTCACATTACCATCCTCTTCGTCATTGTTCCCTTCAATACCATCACCACACACACACCATTTTGCAGATATCCAGCATAGATAGATCAGTGAATCGCGTTGGTGGGGGCGGCGTTGGCGTAGGAGTAGGGGGTAGTGGGGGAGCGGGTGGTTTATACCCCTACTCATCGTCATCTCCACATCTGGCCATGATGGGTGGCTCGGGGACATCCCCTGGAATGGCAGGGAATCAAGTAGACTCAACTGCGTACAATCAGGTTTCGATTGATTGATTGATTGATTGATTAGTTGATTGGTTGGTTGGTTGATTGATTGATCGATTGATTGGTTGATTGATTAGTTGATTGGTTGGTTGATTGATTGATTGATTGATTGGTTGGTTGGTTGGTTGGTTGGTTGATTGATTGATTGATCGGTCGGTCGGTCGGTCGATCGATCGATTGATTGATTGATTGGTTGATTGATTGATTGATTGATTGATTGATTGATTGATTGATTGATTGATTGATTGATCGATTGATTGGTTGATTGATTGATGATGGCTAGCGATATAATGATGAAGTTGAAACCATCACCTCAGCCATCATCATCGTCGTCGTTAGCACCACATTCATTTCATTCATTCCAGGATTTCAACCCACCCACACTGCGCACTCTCCACGTGGAACATTCCAACACACTGACCAACAGGAGTGAGGCATCCTACAGGCACCAACCGTTTGTCAGGTAGGAGGAGTTGCCTTCAAATCCAAAATTTCACTTTCTCACTCTCTTTCTCTCTCTCACACACACAACAACAACACATACACACACGCGTATAAACACGCATATTCTGCAACAAAGCTGCCAATTTGTGAGTTATTTATCATAGTATAATTTCTGTTGATGCAAATGTCATGTCATTTCGCTTGGCTTCTCCATTCGCTTGTTTTTCTGTCTACTGAATAGCACTGATGAGAATGAATTTATTTTAAAAGGCGCTTTACAAATGATTGATAAATAATAATAATAATACAAATAATAATAATAGTATTAATAATAATAATAATAATACAAATAATAATAATAAGAATACAAATAATACAAATAATAATGTACTCTAACATAGATCCATGAATAGCTCGCATAGCATGGCAAGCCAACTGAGTAGCACGCACTCCAGCCAGGACTCCCTGCATAAACAGTCCAAGAAGAAATCTGGATCGGGTCTCAAGAGCTCGCTGGGTAGAATATTTAGTAAGAAGGTGGTAGCTAAGCGTTTTCGTTCGAGTTTACCTAAAAAGTTGAAATTATAACTATAAAAACCACACTGATCATAATAATATTGACATTCTTGTTGTTATCAAAAATTGAAGCAGGACAAAATGATGAGGAAAGACAATACGATGAGCTCTCTGAGTAGAGGAGGGGGTGTCGGCAGTCCGGACGTCATGGGTCAGTGCATGAGAGGGGGTAGTGGGGTTTGTGATTAATTGACTGGTTGATTAGTTGAATGGTTGGTTGGTTTTTTGGTTAGTTTTTCTTCTAATGATTTATTGTTGTAATGCAACTTCCATCATCAGATTCACTATCATTATTTTTTGATTAAATTCACCCAGGACCCCTCTCTCACCCTGACAGCAGTGGTGATGTCATGATGATGGGCAGCGGAGTGGGCGGTGTTGGTGGGGGCGTTAGTGGCAATATCGGTATTTTGGAGTCGAATAATCTTTTGCTGGCCGCCACTGGAACGCTTGGAAGGCAGGCAGAATTCGATAGGCGGAAGAAGAAGAAGTTAGATTGATTGATTGATTGTGTTGAGATGATGAGGAGGAGGAGGATGAGAATGATGATGGTGATTACTTCATCAACCAATTAAAGGAATGAATTGCTAGAAGAGGCAATGAAAGCTTCAACTCCTTTTTCACTTTGGAATGGCCCGACTATTGTAGCCTGGCTGGAGGTTGGCCAGTTGTCTGCTTGATTGATGGGTTGATTGGTCAGTTCATTCATAGATTGATTGGTCAGTTGTTTGGTGGAGGTAATAAATTGGTTGATTAATTGATTAGTTTGAGTGATTGATTGATTGACCAAATGAATACTTATTCAAGTACTTTGCCACCAAACAAATCCAACATCCAACCCACTCACTCACTGACGCATGAAGCTGTGGGTAGGCATGCCTGCCTGGTACGTTGCGGCTTGCCACGCGAATGTAAAAAGTGGGGCCATCATGTCGGCCCTCTCCGACCAGGAGATCCAACAGGAAATTGGCATCAGCAACCCGCTACATAGACTCAAGCTGAGACTCGCCATACAGGAGATGGTCTGCCTAACTAGTCCCTCCGCTCCTAAGACGGCCAGGACAGTTAGTTATTTATTTTTCAGGGATGTGTTTTGTTTTGTTGGTGTGGATTTGTGTTCTTTGTTGAGTTGTTCTTTGTTGAGTTGTTTGGTATACGTGAGTGACGTTTTTATTTTTTGTTTTGCCGTGGTTGCTGATTAGCAGGTATGAACAGTTTTCATTTAACGGCGCCGTGTTCACTAATCCCTAATCACCAGAGTTTGGCGTTCGGGGAGATGAACCACGAATGGATAGGGAACGAATGGCTGCCCTTCCTGGGACTACCTCAATATCGATCTTTTTTCATGGAATGTTTAGTTGACGCCAGAATGCTCGACCACCTGACCAAAAAAGATTTGAGAGTTCAACTGAAGATGGTTGATAGCTTTCATAGGTGGTTCTGCCTGTCTGTCTCTCTGTCTGCCTGTTTGTCTGTCTGTTTGTCTTGTTTGCTTGTATACATTCAAACATAAGATGACATACATACATACATACATACATACATACATACATACATACATACATACATACATACATACATACATACATACATACGTACATATATACATACATACATACATACATACATACAAACATACATACATACAAACAAACATACAAACAAACAAACACACAAACAAACAAACACACAAACATATACAGAACAAGCCTACAGTATGGTTTAAGTTGTCTGAAGAGATTGAACTACGACAGGAATGAACTGGAAAGAAGGAGAGAGGAGGCCACAGACGAATTGAAAGGTCGGTTTTCATTGGTTCATTTATTTTTAGATTACTTGCTCTGATTGGTCGATAAGAAAATAAATGAGTGGAGAAAATTTAATGATCGATTGAAAACATTCTATAAAATCTTACGTCGATGAAAATGATAACAACTCAACACACAAAGCTGATTCATAAAGACTTTTCCATTTGGGCAAACACTAAACTAACATTCTACTCATCATCGAGTCATTTTTATGACCGTCACCATCGTTACCGTTGCAGACGTACTCGTCTGGGGCAATGATAGGGTCGTACGTTGGATACAGTCGATAGGGCTGAAAGAGTATGCCAACAATCTTCTGGAGTCAGGGGTTCACGGGGCCCTCATCGCCCTCGACGAAACATTCGACCACAACAGTATTGCCCTAGCTCTTCAGATACCTACCACTAATTTACAGGTCTGGCTGCTGCTGCTGCTTGTGGTATGGTGTGGTGTGGTCTAATTTGAGGAATTGTGATTTGATGTTTAATGTGGCCACTTTTTTGTCTTCTGCTCGCCATTTTTATTAAAAACCTTTCATTGCAATCACTGTTCTGAGCATCTTTGTCGTCGTAACTGCTATCATTATCACCATCATCGTCATCACTATCATCATCATCATGTCATCATCATCATGTCAACACCATCATCATCATCATTATCAACAGGCTCGTCAGATCTTGGAAAGAGAGTTCAATAATTTAATTGCTACTGCTTGCGACCATAGAAACCACGAGGTGAGGATAATGATGGTGATGGTGATGATAATAATAAAATAATAATAATAATAATGGTGATGTTGATTATGATTGTTATAACAGTTAAACTTGAAGTGATGTTGAATGTGTGGGGATGATAATGAATTATATATTATATATATATATATATTGGACCGTTCTAACTTTTATTCATATGCCATGTCATCTCAGTCGTTTATTCGTTTATTCATTCATTCATCCATTAATTTATCCATTTGTTTATTCATTCATTCATCCATCCATTCATCAATTCATTCATTCGTTCATTCATTCATTCGTTCGTTCAATCAACTGCAGCCCAGAGCCAGAGATAGTTCGCCTCACGATTTTGACGTGAGAGCCTGATGACGATGATGACGACGACGACGAAGAAGATGATGAAATTAATGAATGATGAAGAGGAGGTAGATGATGAGGGAGATGATGGTGGTGGAGAAAGCGAAGAAGAAGAAGATGACGATGATGGTGACATTCAGTTTGGTTTTTTGCGTTATAAATATCAACTATTCCATTATAAGACGTTATTGACGTCTTTGCTCCGTGGAAGAATTGTTATTATTATTAATATTATTATTATTATCATTGTTATTATTATTGTTGTTGTTATTATTATTTTGTTAGTAGCGTTGTTGTTATTATTGCAATTGTTATTTCTAGATGTAATAGTGTTAGCATCGTTTACCAGTTTAATTATTTTATTATTAATTAATTAATTAATATATTATTGTTAATACTCTTATTATTATTATTGTTTGCAGTAGTAGTAGTAATAGTAGTAGTAGTGGTAGCAGTAGTAGTAGCAGTAGCGGTAGTAGTAACAGTAGTAGTAGTTTTAGATTATTATTATTATGTTATTGTTGTTCTTGTTGAAGCTCATTTTATTTGCTTTTTGTTACGTACCAGTTTGGAGCAAAATTGACTGGCCTATATTCTAGTTTATATATTTTTCCACGGCATTATCCATGTCTTCTGTATGCATTTATGTACGATTGTCTGTTTGTATGCGTGTGTGTATAAATGTATGTTTGTATGTATGTATGTATCTATCTATCTATGTATCTGTGTATCTATGTATTTACTTTGTTACTGATAACAAAAAATTACTCATTTATTTTAGTTTGAATTCATGCATACAAAAAACATTGTTTTAAGAATTTCTAGTCTGTTTTATATCGCTTCTTCGTGTATGTATGTTTGTATATGTATGTATGTGTATGTATTCGTGTGTGCTATGTATTTATGTATATATATATGTGTGTGTGTGTAAGTGTGTATCTAAATGTGTTTGTATGTTTATGTGGTACTGCTTGTATTTCTATCAATGAAATGAGTTTGTGTATTTATGCTTGTATGTACTCACAAGTTTGTAAATGTTTGTATTATGAGTGTATTTTCGTTGTATACTTCGATGCATTTATGTGTGTTTGCGATGGTGGTGTTGTACGTTTGTGTACATATGTATTTGTATTTCGTATTTTAACGATAACTTTCTTGGCACGTATGCGTTATTAAATTCGGTAGGATAGAAAGGTGAGCTAAGAATATATATCGGTGCCCGGACCAGGATTTGAACATTCAGTGTTGTCATTTTTTCCTGTTTGTTTATGAACGTTCGATTGATTGATTGATTGATTCATTCATTCATTCATTCATTCAATCATTCATTCATTAATGTGTAATCATTTTCAGATTATATTGGTTAATTTCATTTGTTCGTGCGTGCGTTCTTTCATTTATTCATTTAACTTATTTACTCATTTAATCATTGTTCGTTCATTCATTCATTCATTTATTCGTTCATTGTTGTTTCTTATTTAAGCTTTCCATGATATATATATATATATATGCTTTTATATAGTTATATAGTGTATATATTTATAATTATATGTAGAAGTTATAAGAATGTAGCAAGTAACATGTATCGCAATCAATTATTGTCATCATATTTAGTTTTATCTAACATTGTATGTTGATATATATATATATATACATATAAATATATATATATATATATATATACCATAATAGACCATAATTTTTACAATATTCTATAGAATAGAATATTGTAAAATTTCAATAATTCTATAGAATATTGTAAGAATATATATATATTATATATATATGTTTATATACACCTATATATAAACATTTTTGTATAGCATATGTGTGTAATGTTTTCCAACGTTTTAAACGTGCTAATGTAATCAGCGATTTTATTTACTTTTTAATCTATCTCTTAACTCTTAATCATGTCAAATTTTATTATATATATAACATATATATATATATATATATAGTTTGATCATATATATATATATTCTTTATATAACGCGTCGTTTACCCAACCAGAAATAGGGATGTGTTAATCATTTTTCTTTTGAGTTTCATAAGTTTATTATAGTTATAAGGGCAATGTGCTATTTCTTCGAGCTAGCTATTTGTTTATACTATGGTTATAATAATAATAACAATAATTGATAATAATAATGTTTTGTTATTGTTATTATTTTATTATTGTCTATTATTAATTTTATTGCTATTTTTATAAATATTGTTATCTTCATCATAATAGTTATTGACTGTATTGTCTATTTCTGAGTTACATATATATATATATATATATATATATATATATATATATGTGTGTGTGTGTGTGTGTGTGTGTGTGTGTGTGTGTGTGTGTGTGTGTGTGTGTGTGTGTGTATAGATATATTTATATATATATATATATTATAGTTATATATATTATATATATATATATGTATATACTATATATATCTTCTCATTTATATCGCTGCATACGTTATCTTTATCTGTTATAATTGCATTTTATATCTTTCATCTTTTCATAAGTTACAATAATAATAATAATAATTTTACTATTATTATTATTTTTATTGTGATTTTTATTAAGGCTATTATCAGCAGTAGTATATTTTTTTAGTTTCTACACCCGTCGGTTGATCTTTTTCGATCTATATAATGTTATTGTTGGCGGCTTTTTCCTTAATAGAGAAGATAAATGTTTATTATTATTACTACTATTATTTATTATAAGTAATAATTATGATTAATTATGGATAATAATTATGATTAATTATGGATAATATTTATGATTAATTATATCGTTAGAACTGCGAAATTCCTCAAACTCATCTTTTTTTCTCATTTTTGAGCGTCATTTGTCAACTTGTGTCAACTTGTTATTAATATATATATATATATATATATATATATATATATATATATATATATATATATATATATAAATGTCCTTAAGGTAGAAAAACACACACACATACACACATAGTTTATATATATATATATATATATATATATATATATATATATATATATATATATATATATATATATATATATATGTAATGTCAATGCTAGATTATACCTTTATGTTTAATTTATTCATTTATTTGTTTATAGAGCAAATATTATTGATATTATTAATTAGTGTAAAAGTTGTCCTCGTTAATATTTTAATATATGAAAAAATTATTTTTATAATTTTTGAGGCTTTGCATACTTATACATAGACATACATACAAAGACGTATACACATACACACACATATATATATATATAGAGAGAGAGAGAGAAAGAGAGAGGGAGAGAAAGATGATTAATCGTCTGCCGATACACTGTTAATATTGAAGAGTGTGATTATGAAATGACGACACATTATGAACAAAAAATGATTTTGAGGAAAAAAGATTTGAAATATTGAAAATATTTTATCAGAAGTTTTAACGCGGCCAAACGTTTTTGTATGCTGCCGCAATTTTCGTTGCGTTTTTCTCAATGCTGTTACTAAACTAGAAACTTACTTTCCCCCAAGACTGAAAACCTCACACCTACACAGTTCTAACTTTAAAATTTCTCAAATACGATCGCTCGTTTTGATTTTAACTTATTTAGTCATTAAGCTAAGACATGAAATGTCACTATTGATTATATTTCGTTCTTTAATACGATATATACAAAACCCTTTCATATTATTCAAGTAAGTATAACGAGAAAATCCTCGTCATTGATATTGTCTGAATTTTTATTTAAATTCGTAATCTAAATTTCTTCAATTCACCGTTTTAAAATCCAAGTTAAGTAGTTATCAGTAGGATTTAACGAAATTACAGTTTACATTGCACCTACTGGAGCGATTTATTTTCTTCCTGAACTCGTTGCAGAGATGCAAGCAAGAATAAAAAGCCGGACTGTAAATTTTCTTCTCACGTTCCAGACGATTTAACTCAGCCAAGATGCCCATCGTTGATTGGAGGCCGTTCAAATCCGAATTTTCCGGACCCAGACGGGCCAGTTTATCGGCGTTTACCACATCCAGAAAATTGTCGACGTTTTTGACGTCCTCTGTAGTAAAAACGTCGTACTGATCTTTTGGGGTACTTTTTGAAATTTTTTTATTTAAAGTTTTTGACGAGGGGAAAATGTCGAAGACGTTGTAGACGTAATCTCCGGGTAAGACGCCGCCGGAATCAGTAGAGTCGTCGTCGATATTTGATTTTTTGTTCTCTTCAGTAGATGAGTCCATGTCTGTTTGGCGGTTTTCGACGAATAATTTTGGTTATATTTTTTACAAAAATATGAAATAATGAATCAAATTTATTTTGTGATCAATTCATAAATCGCTTTATAAAAATAACGAATCATACCTCTCAAACTGTATTTTAAGTTATTTCTCAGGCCACCAACACGAACAGTCGTCAGAAGGATAAGAAGAAAGATTATCACATTCATATTCATTACAAGAAATACTTAAAATAATTTTTAATAAAATCAAAATTACGTCGCAATTACTAATTAAAATAAAAGAATAGTTTAATTTTTTTAAATAAAAAATCTCAAGCGAACTTTTCAAAGTCTAAACATTGCTACCACTGACGCCAACAGTCAGTTTAAAATGATTCAGTGCCACTTTTTCTCTAGATTTCCTCCAACACATACATAACTATACATAGTATATACAATATACATATATACACGCACACATATACATTTACTTACATATACATCCATTCATACACGTACATACATCACACATTTGAGCACAAACCAAGAGTTGAACCATTTAGAACGTGTTACTTACATTTATATTACGTACACACGTAGAAACATATATATTTTAAAACAAAGAGCGAGAGAGACACACACTCATTTTTATACCTTTAACACTTATTAACGATGTTAAATGAAGTAAAACCGCTTAAAGCGAATTAAAAATTCATGAGTTCAGCCTAGAACATCCATCATCATACGGACGAATGTATATGCCAGAACATTTCAAAATCTCTCGGGCTTTTGAATAATGGCGAGCTGCTACTGTAGTTTCTATTTCAGAAAAGTTTACGCTCCTATGTTTTTAAATTTTCAGTTTTATTACAAATTTAAAACTGTAAATGAATGAAAAAGATTGAAAGGACAATCGCCTCACGTGATGAAAGTATAAATTAACATTCGACTCAGAGAAAATTATTGTTTGTAAAATATTTATTTAACAATAAGCATCACAAAAATCATTCATTTTTATTGTCCATGTTCAAGTTAGTAGTAGCGTTTCTGTCATCCGAGTTATCGACTTTTATATTTTCAGTTGCATCTTTGCTATCAATCTTTCCTTCAGCTTCACGTTTTGCAGGCTGTCTATTGAATGATGATGACGACCTTCGATTTTTTTCGACATTTTGATTCACTCTAGGAGCGCCATCTCTATCGATCCCCAACAAAACTGCATCAGCTTCCAGTAAAGAAATTCCTTTGTCACTCCCCATGAACTTCGAGGCCAATTCCAAATCAATCAGTCGTAACCTCACCTTTGTGCCTCGTGTATACATGCTGATGAAGAGATATTCAAAAATTAAATATCATCAATGTGTATATACTGCGAAAAAAGAATAATTTATACAAATCTTAACATCATAAGAATGAAAAAACGAGAGAACAAGTCATTCGTTCAATCCCAAATGATAATCACTTACTCTGTTTTATATCTAGGCTTTTTGCAAACGCAATGAAATTTTCCTCCGAAGTCTATGTACAGATTATCGTCCAACGTCTCAATTATCGTCCCGCGAACAACTGCTCCGTTGGGGTCACCAATTTGAATGAATGGAGAATTTTTCAGCAACCTTGCAAATGAAACTTTTTGTGTTTCTTTACTTTCACTTTGTTTCTTTTCAATTTCTTTCAACGATGTTTCGGTGAGTTTCGTTTCTTCGGGTGATAATTGAGTTGAGAGATGACACTTTCCATTTTTCAAAAAACTTAAATTTTTAGATTTATTCAACAGAATCTCGCCATTTCGCAAAAACTTTACACGCAGACCACTTGATATTAGGTTGTACGTGCTACGGATCATTTTTTTGAATTGCGATGTTTACATAGAAAAAAAACCCACCAGCACACTATCTATGCAGTTTCATATATAAATATATATATATATATATACACACACATACAAGTTAGTTTTGTGTACATTTAGACTTACACGTTAACATCACACACACACACAAGTGTACACATCACATACCCATCATGTTCATACACAACACATTTATACACAATCTTCTTCTTTCTTTAACTTACACAATGTAGTTACACACACATACACACACTCATGTACACACACACACATGTACACATCAAATACACGCCATGTTTGTACACAACACATTTTTACACAATCTTGTTTCTCTAACTTAGACATTGTAGTTAGTTAGTAGGTAAAATTAGCTACTTGTGTATTGTGGGAAACAGATGGATGATCTGAATTTATTTATAACAAGTGTGTACAGAATTGATTTACACACACACACAGACATGCATGAAAATATCATTACAGAAAATAAAACTGAATAATAGTGATAGAAATAATAATACAGATGATGATATAATGACAGTTCTTAAACTTAAATGAACAGAATTTCATACTGCAAACAAAATTGAACCGAAATCACGCTCAAACTCTATTGACAAACAAATAAACATGAAAATCACTCTAATGCACAAACACACACATACACACACACACGCATATATATTTACTTGAAAGTAACAGCAGTGAGTGGAAAAACTGTAATTAACATTAGATTGTATTTAACGTGACGAACAACAAAGGCAAATTTTTATGTAAGTTGAAGGTTCATACAATAATAATGACCTCTCTTTTCGTGGTTAAATGTTAAAATTACATAAAAATAAATAATGTAAACCGTGCTTCATTGCCAGCCATTGCACGCTATCTCAACATCACTATAACCATTCTATTCAATTCAACTTAATAAAACTAACTGTAATGGATTCTTAATAAATATTATAACAGTAAAATTTAAAATAATAACAATAAAAGTAATCATAGTAGTAATAATAAAACAAAAGAAAGAAAATGAGCGTCAAAAATAAATAAAATCCAAGAAACTCGCCATCTCTATCGATAACATCCTAAACGTTATGACAAAATCCTAACGAAATAATTTACTAATCAACCAATCAACTAATCAATTAACTAGTCAATCAATCAATTATCTATCCAATCAATCAATTAACTAGCCAATCAATCAATTAACTAATCAATCAATCAATTATCTAATTAATTAATTAAAGTGGAATTTAAATTGGAAGCCCCCGTGACCAAAAGGGTTGAATCCCTCGTGCCACTGCGGACCTCCGGTCTGTTGTTCGGGATCCAGTGGGTCCTCTCCCTGATCAAACTTCGCTCTTTTCTCTGATAGGATGAAAAAGTTAGTGAATGAGTTTTATTGGAGGCAATGATTTAACGACCAAATTGAAAAAATATCAACCAATCAATTAACCACCGTCAAACAATCCTACTACTCGTCCTCCAGCCAACCAATGGACAAAGTCACAAACATACAATAGCCAGGAAACTAACCTGGATCTGATAAAACTTCTTTAGCAGCAGCAATATCTATGAACATTTTCTCGGCATGGCCCTTATCATCGCCGTCATACTGATCAGGGTGCCATTTGGCTGCTAATTTACGATAGGCCTTTGTTATTTCACCCTTCGATGCAGTTCTGCGGTGTTGTGGGTTGATTGATTTGCATGACTGGCTCATTGCAACAAACATACGGACACACACAGACACACACATACAGAGACAAAACATACAAGCAGGTATACTGACCGTTTAACATCTAATATTTTATAATAGTCCCTCTTTTTTGATTGCTTGAGAAGTTTCTGGGCCCTTTTGAGGCCCTCCTGAACCCTGTGGTGATCACTGTATATCTGCTCAGCTTGCTTGAAATCATTGACGGCTGTGTGCGCGTTTGTTTGCATGGTTGGTTGGTTGGTTGCATGGTTGTTTGATTGGTAGCATGGTTGGTTGATTGGTTGGTTGATTGGTTGTTTGATTGGTTGCATGGTTGGTTGATTGGTTGGTTGCATGGTTGGTTGATTGGTTGGTTGGTTGCATGGTTGGTTGGTTGATTGGTTGCATGGTTGGTTGATTGGTTGGTTGATTGGTTGCATGGTTGGTTGGTTGATTGGTTGCATGGTTGGTGGGAGTAAGCAAATTGATTGAACGATTGATTGTTGAGTGCAGTAATTGCAGAATATTAATGAAAAAACTAAATAAATATCAACGACGAAAATTAAAAGATCAACTACTCGATAAACAAATCAATCCTTTAAAACATTTAAACCCACACGCACACACACCCACACACACGCACATACACACACACAACACAGACCTTCTTCAAACTTCTCGTTGAGAATATGCACTTCAGCTCTGTAGCAGAGTGCATCGACATCATTCGGACTCATCTTTAAAACTTTGTTGCAATGTTGAGATGCCCTCTCCGTGTCTTTTATCTAGGTCAGTAATTACATGATTGGCTGGTTGGTCGATTGATAAGTTGATTGATTGATAGATTGGTTGATTGATTGATTGATTTGTTGATTGATTGGTTGAAATTCTAACCTCGAAATAGCATCTGCAGTAATGAGATTCGGCTTTCAGTACAATCGGTTGGACTGTTGATTCACTTTTAAACATCTGGTTGGTCTTACTAATGCACTCATTCCAATCCTTCTTCTCTGTTTAATGGTGAATGAGTGAAAGAAAAGAGTGAGAGAGAGTGATGGCAGAGGAGGAGGTGGATGAATTTGATAAACTTTTAAATTAAAACTAACTTATCAATCATGCTTTCAATCAATCAATCAATCAATCAATCAATCAATCAACCAATCAATCAACCAATCAATCAACCAACTAACCCACCACCACCATCAGCCACACAACTGACCAATAGCAGATTGCACGTCAGTCATGTGCTTGTTCAGTTTCTTGACTTTCTTATAATGATCGTGACAGCCCTTGTGGTCGGCGTCCAGCTTCAGACACTCCCTGATCTCCCTATGACAGAGTAGGAAGATATTGATGGGGATGATGACAAAAAAAAGAAAATCTCAGCACGCACACATCCACATAAACTACAAAAACAAGAAACTTCCCAGCCGCAATGCCATCTACAGCAATAAAAAAAAAACCATTTTCATCGAGTGCACAACCGACTTAGCTTACTTCAAAGAATCTTCGACCTCTCCAACTGAATATAACATTGTGCTCAGTTTCAAATAGCCATTTGTGTTGTCAGGAATTAGTTTAACCGTTGGCCGAATATCTTGGATAGCTTTCATTATGTCACCTACTTTCTCGTAATAAGAAGCTCGAAGTTCATGGAGATGTGCATCCCATATACAAGTCTGTGCGTGTATGTATGTGTATGTGTGTCTGTAAGTATGTGTACATGTGTGTATGTGTGTCTGTAAGTATGTGTACATGCGTGCGTGTTTGTGTGTGTGTTTAGATTTGTATGTGTATGGATGTATGCAAGTATCTACATGATCATCAATGTTATATGCTATTCAACTTCTTTTTAATCATAGTTACAATCACCATTACTGTCGTCCTCATTCTCATCAACATCTTCCTAACCTCAATAGCAACGTTAAGGTACTGTATGGCACCATTATAATCACCGGCATCTGCCAAATGTTTTGACTGAATGATCGATGTTCTAATTGTCGGGATTAGTTGTAGCTGAGATTTGGCCTCCGAGTTGCTCGAGTCCTGGCAATGTTTTTTTGTGTATTTTCTAATTAGTTAGAGAATCTGGTTAGTGAATTAAACAAGGGATGTATGATTGTGCGTATGTAAGTGAGTGTTTAAGACATGAAATTAGTAAAATGGTTAAAAGACAGCTAAAAGTGAACTAACCACAGTTTGATAATCCTGTTCGGCCTCATCTAACTTGCCCTGTTTCAGTTTCACATTTGCTCTCTGCACGCGAGCCTGAGTGTTTAAGTCATTATATCAACCATAGTAATGTTAAAGATGATTTAAACCATTATTAATAAATAAATTGATGGATTGATTTATTGGGTACATAACTTGAAAGAAACAACTTGAGAAAAAAAAACAGAAAAAAGTCCTAACAGCATTAAAATCAGGTTTTAAGACGAGAACTTGATCCAAATCAGGAATGGCCGACTTTGATTTGCCCATTGCTAGGTAGACGGTTGCACGTCGAAAGTAGATCATGTAGTTATTTGGGTCACCCTCTGAAATGGACCAATAGAAATGCATTAGACATTAGTTGACCAATAGTAAAACAGAAAGCTTATGTTCTGGCCAATAGCAATAAAGTATGCATAACTATCTGTCCTATAGCGAAATAGACCAATAGTAAAACAGTAATCAAATTAACTGACCAATAGCAAGATGATAATGTGAAAGGGCATCAGCAAATTGACCAGCTGCCAGCATTTTTTTGCCTTGTTCTAGATGGTGTTCTACATTCGTTGACGATGAACACCTGATGTCTGATGTGTGATGTGATTTGTTAATTTTATTTTTTATTTTATAATACCAACAAATGAATTTTTTATTTTTTTAGAATATTATCAATGAAAACTCAAACATATAAATTATTTTTGAAAAAAATAATAATAATCATATATTTATGAACCTTTGAAAATACTCATCCAGGCTGCCAAAATCATGAAAGAGAGAGCAGATCTCTGAAGCCCAATGCAGGCTGGTAAATCTGCAGATGAAAATAAAGATTTTTTAATAATTTAATAAATTTAATTTGCTGGTAAATCTGCAGATGAAAATAAAGATTTTTTAATAATTTAATAAATTTAATTTGTTTTTTGTCAAATAAAATTTAAAAATTAAACTTATTTGAAACAAAAGTACAAAACTTTCTTGACAGAATTTGAAATTCAAACATTTGCCACATCTCAACCTCCAGACACATCAATCAGGCATGATGGTTAATGAGAGCTTAATCAAAAAATCAGACTCTAACTACTAAATTAAATTTAAGAAACACAAACTGTTGACGTGCACTCCGTAGGAAAACATTGAAAAAACCGCAAAAAAGTTTAACAAAGATAACATTATAAATTTACAAATTAAAAATCACTAATTTGTTTTACTAAAACATCGGGTTAGTTCTCTAAAAAGAAATAAATCCGATATGAATTGAGGAGAAGAACCCATTAAGTAAGAGAAAGTTTATTTGCCTAAAAGTGAATTAAGATAATTAATTTTCGTGTTGCATGGTGATTCGTTGATGGAGAACTTTTGACCACGTAATCACAAGCACAGTATAAAATATTTTATTTTTTTGATACAAATCAAAAACGTCATCAAATTTCTGCATAAATTAACTATAAATGAATTGATGTAATGTTATTTTATAGTTAAATGACATAAAAAGTATCCTAAATCATGTTTTTTTTTGTTTAAGATACCGTATTTTCATGTGTTTAACAGATTTAAAGTATGGACTCATGTAATGTTGTTTGAGATATTAAACCGTATTATTATTAATACAACTGCTGATTTTATTTGTATTATTATTGTTGTTGTTAATAATTTTATTAATTTTGTTATTGGTCTTTAATTTAACGATATATAATCAACCCTCAAACACACAAAAATGTTTTATTCAAAGTTTATTTCAAATTCATGATTTCTGTAGGGAGAAAAGTGTATTAACCGAACCATAACACATAATAACAAAATTAAACTAAGATGTTTTCCAATGACAGCAAGAATAAAAATTACAACTACATTAATAATAATAATATAAAATAATAATATTAATAATAATTATAATAATACTAATAAATTTAGCAAAAATAGACATTATGTCCCGGTACCGTTTGTAGGGTTTCCAACATTTTCGACCTCTTCAGGCAGCAAGCCAATTAACGCGATGAAGGCAAAGCCAACAATGACCAGCAATATTTTACAAAACGTCGTCTTTCCGTGTCCAAGTTGTTCGTAGAATATTTCAAAGAATGTCACGTAGATAAAGGTTCCTGGAAAAAAGGGCAAAAAAATTTCATTTTTGTTATTGTAAATTCATAAATCCTAGTTGTATGTGATCAGATACACACACGCAAAGACAGACACACATCCCTGTGATATCTTTTGCAGTAAGTATAAATTTTAACTAGACAAGTTGCAAATTTTCAATCTTACGATCAACTATTTATTATTCAACTATTTATTATTATTATTATTTTATAATAAAATAAATCAAAGATATGATAATAAACGAACCACAAGCTAGGGCCTGCAAAATTCCATTGACGAGATCCTGCCAGGTGCTGAAACTCGAATGATCACCGATCTCAACAATGGCCGCACCTATAAGAATCCCAAGAGGCATTATTGTAGCAGAAATAATTAATATCACTGCAACTTTTTTCGTCAATTTCCTATCTGTTTTGAAAAATTGAAGTCCTAAGCTAAAACATATAGCCGTCTCGTGGCACAGAACTGCCAAAGTTACGTGCCAAACGTTGCTGAAACTTTTTTGGAGACCTATTGATAGACCTTCGAAGATGTGATGAAGGGATAGGGCGAGAACTAAAACTATCGACCTAGTCGCATTGTGAGAATCGCTTATTTCATCTGAGTGGTGATGTTCTTGTGAGTGAGTTTTGCTCATTTTAGATGTTTCGTCGGAAGATGTAGACGTTAGAATGGAGGCTGAGTTGAGTTCTTCAGGTTCTACGACTATTTCAGCTGTCATTCGTTTCAATTTTTTTCGTAACTTTCTTTTCCTGATGAAAAAAACTAACTGCTCTGAAACGAGGATGAAAAAAAATCCAAAGCCTACCAAAATTTCAGGTATCGGGTAGGTAATATTATTTGGCTTTGTTAAGGATTCTGTTAAAATTTCTCTAACTTCGGGGAAGACGTGCAGCAAAAAAGTCCCAAAAAACACTCCCCCGCCAAAGCATAGCGTGAGATCGAGCCATTTTTGGTTTATTACAACATCACTTTCATCGTCATTTTCAGCATTTTTATTGACTTTAAATTCACCACTTCTCAAACTACCATTGCAATTTAAATTTCCATGCGCCGGATCACTTGTGCACATATCATTCATAATATCATTTGACACGATGAAAATACCGGAGCCATTATTAGTAATATTATTATCATTATTATTGCCATCCTTATCATTGAAATCCCCCTTACAAACGCCATCTTCAGCCACAGTTTTGCCACTTCTACCCAAAAAGACGACATTAGTACAGTCACCGCAATCCACCAAACCGCCGACTGTTTTGTTGAAGTGGCGCCTGGCTAATTTCCTTCTGCAAGGGTAGCAAAGAATCAGCGACAGATAGAACGGAATGAAAGTGCAAACGAGGCCAACAATAACAGAAATCCCAGAGCAAATCAACTTTAATAGCCAGCGTTCCATCATCCTAGTCTAAATTCTATCGAACCCTTCATATGGCTTCTCTTTCAGGCCGTCAAGTAATTAATTAATTCTTATTTAAATACTTCAATTGAATATATAGGTATGTTTTTAAATACGTACGTACGTACGTCTGTATGTATGTGTGTATGTATGTATGTGTATATATATATAAATATGCGCGCGCGTGTGTTGCATTATGTGTATTGTATGTATATGAGTATAATATAAAACATTAACTGTTATTATGTTGAAAATGAAGCTAGACGGTACCTTTGAAACACTCTAACATTCATAAAACTTTATTATTGTTATAATATATTTAGCAATAATAATATTTAGAGAAAAAAGTAGCAAGAGAAAGAAGAAAAAGAATGATAAAAATGTTAGTTCGTACGGGCCTCTTGAGAAGTTAAAAATTCGAAGTTTATAAGTTACCGCAATTAAAAAAAAAATTTTTTTTTTTTGGTTTTAACTGCTTTAAAACGTCATTTAATGCATTTCACTTGAGTTGTTTCATTAATTTATTATTATTAACTTATTATTTATACATTATACTGTCAGAAAGTTGTTTCTTGAAACTTCTTGGCATAAAATCTTTTTCCATTTCCGTGTAGCTAGACCAAACTCTTAACATGTATTAAGATCATTTCCATCTCTCTCTTCTCTCTCTCTTTCTCTCTCCCTCTCTCTCTCTCTCTCTCTCTCTCTCTCTCGTCTAATCTCATTTCTCTACTCCAATACAAAATAATTTATTTCAATTGTAAAAAAATATTTAATGAAATTGTTTGGTGCAAAAACTCGGATGTATAACTTTTGAGACTTTAATCTCAGTAAAGTCAAGAATCAATTAATAAATCGTTGTTATATTATTATTATTATTGTTGTTGTTGTTGTTAATTATATTCTTATAAAATTACCTATATGATGTTAACCACGTAGTAGAAAATATCTGGAATCGAAGTTGTTGTTATTGTTGTTGTTGTTATTATTGTTATTGTTGTTGTTATTATGGTTGTTCTCGTGAAAGTTTTAAAAACATAATTAAACATGCTAACAAATAAATAGGTAGACAAACAAACTAACGAACGAACGAACGAACGAACGAACACATAAAAAACGGCAAACAATTACAAACATATGAAATATGAATGAAGTAACAAAATTATAATAGATTTACAAATTGTGATTCATATTTAAATGCACTTTTAACTCGTCTCCATAGCAACAATTTTTTAGCAGGTGCTCATCAAATCGAGGATAATAATTCCTATTTTGAATATCATTTGCCCGAAGACACATTGTTAGGCGTTCGCGATCCGCTAAAATATTGTTGTTAAAATGTTTGTTGATTGAATGAATTGATTGGTTGTTCTATTTGTTTGATTGGTTGGTTTGGCTGATTGATTTGTCCATTGGTTTGTTGATTGATTGGTTTGTTTGCTGATTGGTTGATTTGTTAACTGCTGATTGGTTGTTTGATTCACAAATTGAAGGATTTGTTTATCTGTTGAATGGTTTATTTGTTGATTGGCCGACTGAATGAATGACTGATTGATTGGCTGATTGAATGATTGGTTAGTTGATTGATTGATTAACTGACTGATTGGTTGATCGATTGGTTGACTGATTGATACAATAGTTAGTTGATTGGTTGGTTGGTTTGTAGACTATGGAGATGGAGCCCTCACACGACATGAAGAGGTATGGTGGAACTTTGAAGGAAGTTAGTTTAAACTTTTAAATCGTAACAATGATAATAACAATATTAATAACATTATTATTTATAATTATAATAATAATTATTATTACTATCATTATTATTTTTAATTATTATTCTTTGAAATTGTTGTCTATATTACCTCCTCTAGAACCATTTGACGATTCCTCAATTTATGATTCACGCTACTGCAACCCCCGTCCTAGAACGTTTGTCAAGCAAAGTTATTATTATTCCTATTTATATAATAATAATTATAATTAATAATAATAATAATTATTATTATTGGCAGTCAATCAATCTATCATTAGATCAATCATTCATTTAATCAATCAATCAGCCAAATCAGTCGTTTTAAATTCATTCAAACAATGCTAATTATGATAAAGATAAAGGATATATATATATATATATATATATATATAAGAATTATTACTAATTATATATTAATTTAACTAATTAATTATTAATAATAATGGAACTATTACTATTATTGTTATTATTTTATTATTTATTTGCTTCTAAAGAAACGACAAGTCCTGGATCTACGAAGGCTCAACTCAAAGCCAGTCATTGAAAATCATAACAATAATAATTTCATTCTCGAAGGTTTATTATTGTTATTATTATTGTCGTTATTAGTGTTTTAATAGTAATAATAATAATAATATTATTATTATTGTTATTATTATTCCTCAGAATCCATCCAGTTAATAAACGGTAATGCTTACGATAACGTTGGTTCCTCTTCGGCAAACTCAACAAATCGGAAATACAACAACAACAACAACAACAGCAACAACAACAACAGCAACAACAACAACGACGTAGATTTAAAGTTTATGGTTGTCAACTACAACCGAGGTTTCCTTGCTATAATTTTCCACCTTATTATTTATACAATAATAATAATAATTATTATTATTTTTATTATATATTAATTATATTAATATAATAATAAATATTATTATTATTTATTGTGAAGATCATAATTATCGTGGGGCCAGCGGTGGTAGCAGAATGTCGGCTGCATCCAGAATGTACATCAGTGAGAACGTTACGGATTTCAGTTTAGGAAAAATTGACTTGGAAAGGTTAGTGTAGGGATTAGTATTTCTTCTTCATCATCATACGCACACCAGACAACTTTCATTCACACCATATAACATGGGATGAACGCCACACTACACTACACACATTACACAACACAGCATTCGAAGCAGATGACCGCGCTATAACAACAACCACAACTTTCTTACCGACTGAGCTATCCAAATAAAAACTATTATTTCAACTTGTTTTTGCATTTAGAATTGTGAAAAGATAAATGAAATGAATATATAGAATATAGGAAATAAACGAAAAAAAAATCAGACAGAACCTGAAATCGATACTGTCCATGGAGGAAGTGGAACAGGTAAGGTTATTGAACTTAAGTAGGAATTGCATTGAAAGAATTGAAAATGTCGGCCAAATGACGTCATTAGTCTACTTGGATCTCTATGACAATCAGATCGAATTCATCGAGAATTTAAACGGGCTTCATTCTTTGAAAGTACTCATGCTTGGGAAGAATAAGTTAATAATTTATTTCTTTGAAAAGTGTTTTTTAGTTGAAAAAAGTTTTTAATCTAATTTTATTCTTCATGTTACGCTGTAAGTATTTAGTCATATTCTTCATTCATATGTTTACAGGGGTGTGAGCGTGTTTTTTCGTGTGTGGTGTGCTTGAAATAGGCGTATGTAACTTTGTTACTATATATATCAGTATATTTCAATTTCTGTGAAAGTTTTAAGAAATTTTCATAAAATCTTTATAAAATTTTTAAATTTTGAAAGGATAAAAAGGATAGAGAACTTAGAAAGCTTACATAGCTTGGACGTATTAGACTTGCATAACAACCAGGTTGTATGATAAAACACAGTGCTAAGCATACATCACTTGAAACAGGGGTGGGCAAGTTACGGCCCGCCAAGCCATTTTAAGCAGCCGGCGAAGCCTTGTACGTAATTTGACGAAAAAATTAATAATGCTATTATGAGCAAAAAAAGATTGTCAGCCACAAATGTTGCTCCCCAGTCAACATTTTAAAAATTCTCCCCCCAATCAACGTTTGAAAGATTTTATATTTATATGTATATATATATATATATATATATATATATATATATATATATATATATATATATATATATATATATGTGCGGCCCTCCAAAGGTATCATAGTTTTCAATGCGGCCCTCACAAGAAAAAGATTGCCCACCCCTGACTTGAAACATACCTAAAGAAACATAAATAACGAACATCTTTCTTATCAATTTCATACTCCATCATATTATATATTGACAAGATGGTATGTGTGATGAATAGATGTGTGTGTGTGTGTGTGTGTGTGTGTGTGTGTGTGTGTGTGTGTGTGTGTGTGTGTGTGTTGTTGTTGTTGTTGATACCTCTGAAAGGTTAATCTACTTCTAATAAAAATAATTTGAATTTTTATAAAAAAAAATAGATAAGGCAGATAGAAAATTTGTTTGAGAACCGAGAACTTCGCGTGTTAAATCTATCAGGAAACTTGCTATGCTCGGTTGATAATGTTAGACACCTGTCGTCTTTAGTGGAGTTGAATCTGAGGAGGAACTATATAAGAAATATTGTAGGGAATCACAATTTTTTAACTATAAGTTATTGAAAATTTTATTAAACATCATTACATTTAAAATAAGTTACTTTACGTCACAAATTACAATAAACTACGTTACATTACAAATTACATTAAGTTATATTTAAATTATTATTGTTTTCTATCTAGAGGGAATTAGATGCGCTGCCTAACTTGCAAAAGCTATACCTCAACTACAACGAAATATCGAGGTAAGCTTTGGTACGTTATAAATAGGTAAGGGTTTAGCTCTTAGAGATTATTAGAGATTATTATTAGAGATTATTAGAGATGTTCTTTTTTAATTTTTTAAAATTTCAAATGCTTTCAAACGTGTTTGTAGAAAGATTTAGAGAATGTTCAATTAGATGGCTGTTTAACTTTTTTAAACGATAAATTAGCTTTTCAAACTCCCAGATTGGAGGACATGGACTGTTTACTGAGGTGTTCTCAACTATTTGAACTGACCTTGGATCACAATCCTCTCTACAAAGCCAAAGTTAACGTTAAAATCCAAATAATCACATCTCTCACTAACTTGCTCTGGTTTGAATCCAAGAAAATAACGGTATGTTTCTATATTTTTCTCTAGTTCTTATGAAATATTTTATATATGCGCCATTTTCAATTTAAAATTTTGTGATCTTTGATTGCAGGATGACGTAAGAAGGCAGGCCGCGTCTTATTTAAAAAAGGATAAAGAAAAAAGGGAAGAAAACTTAAAGATGGCTGCCTTCATAGAGAAGAGGATCATAACGATTTCAAACGCGCGAAAACAATGGGAGACAGGACGGAAGCAGAAGACCTCCATCACCATGCCGAATCTTTTTGTATCTCGAGACGACACTTCCGACCCCGAAACGGAAGTCAACAGACTGTTGATTAAAAGTGAACGAGGTATGGATGATACCGTTTTCTTTGTATGTTAAGAAAGCTTAATTTTATAAAAATAAAATTGAAATGAAGATGGCGATTTTATGAACGAGAGTTTTAGCAGCCTGCCAAGAAACAAGTCTAAAAGGTTTTTTACTCTTTCTTCTTCTCTTTCACTCATAGTTTAAAAAACATTCTGGCTATAAAATATATTATAATATAAATCGAATAAGTAAATGAATAAATAAATGAATGATGAATTAATTAATTTCAATTCCATTTCATTTCGTTGACCCATTTTATTTATTTACGTGCTCCAGTTCTTTGCAAATCCCCACTATTAAAAGAAGCAGAAGAAGATCGAGAGAGTCTATAAGAAACAGCAACAACAACAACAACAATAACAATAATAACAATAATAGTAAGAATAATAACAATAATACTAACGATGATAATAACAATAATAATAACAAGAGTGATGATGATGTCGACGATGACGACGATGATAAACTTTTAGAAGGCAGAATGTAAGTAGCGAAACATTTCTTTTAAATTTATTAATAAATGTAGTTAAAGTCTAATAATAATAATATTTCTACTTGTAGTAACATTTTAACAAAATCAAACCCCACACCAACAGCGAGTCAGAAAAAACCTCGCCCATCCCTGATTCTCTGGCGGAACTCGAGGGTGACACACTCAAATTATTTGGGCTAGGGTCGTTGGGGGCGTTCGATAAAAATTGGGGGGTCCAGGCAGCCGGATGTGCATACGCGGTTCATTTTTCGTTCATAGACTTCGATGAAATCGCAAAAGTTCTACCGAAAATGAGGATAAGATTTCCAAATATTTGCGTTTGTCGCTTATCCATTCTATCATCTACCCTTCCATTCGTTCATTCATTCATTCGTTCGTTCATTTATTCACTCGTTCGTTCATTCATTCATTCAATCGTTCTTTCATTCATTCCTTCATTCATTCATTCATTCATTCGTTCATTCATTCATTTCTTCATTTATTCATTCATTCGTTTGTTCATTCATTTATCTTTTTTTTCTCACCCCACCAACTAAACTTCCAATTTCAGAATCTAACCTTCACGTCAACAAACATCACAACCCTGAGCCAACTCAACGCCCTGGCGAAAGTAAAAAGACTCGAAAGTTTGAGCGTTGAGTCGGAATCGAACCCGGTAACGTCGATATTGTCCTGGAAGGAGTACGCTATTTTTAGACTGGGGTTTTTAGGACTGAAGAAGATTAATGGAGAAATTGTTCGTTTGTTTCTTTATGGCTGAATAAATGTGTGAATTATTTTTAGATGTGTGTTTGTGTGTGTGTTTTTATGGTTTTTTTCAATCCCCAAAAGCTGACACCTAGCGATCATAAATCGTCGGAGAATCATTTCGGCGTCCTATCGTTGCACCTATCAAGATGTCTTCCCTCGTATAAATTGATTGCTCTATTTAATGATAAGTTGGTTGGTTGGTTGGTTGGTTGGCTAGTTGGTTGGTGGGTTGGTCGGTCGGTCGGTCGGTCGGTTGGTTGGTTGGTTAGTTGGTTGGTTGGTTAGTTGGTTGGTTGGTTGGTTGATTAATTAATGAATAGTTTGATTGTTTTGTTGACTGGTTGTATTGAACGATTGGCTTGATTGTTAGATGTAACCGTTATTAAATGAAGAAATAATTCAGTCGTTAATTAATTAATTAATTAATTAATTATCTAATTAAAATTTAATTAATTTTAGGAAAAACCCTCTGCCCCAACCGCTCCAACAACCACCAACATCGTCGTTTTCCTCCTCATCATCGTCATCCTTACTCGCGAACGAAAACCACGTGACGAAAAAATCAACCAATGAAATTGAAGCGGCGTACTTGGTGTCGTCGTCGTCTTCGCCATCGCTTCTACCACCACCACCACCATCGTCATCATCATTTACGGCAACGACATCATCATCAATCCAACCACCATCATCATCATCATCACCACCGTCATCATCATCATCGTTGTTGCTATTTCTAGATCGGAATGAATTGCACTGTCGGTCGCTTTTAACTTACGAATATGATACATCTAATAATAATAATAATAATAATGATAATAATAATAATAATAATAACAACAACAACATCAAAACTTTAAAGGGTAAAAATTTTCAGCTAAACAGTATTAATACTATCTACACTACTGGCAATAATAATAACAATAATAAAAGTAGTAATAATAACCACAATATCGGTTACATCTCTAATACTACTTCTACCATCAATAACAACAACAACAATAATAATAATAACAACAACAACAATAACAACGTTAAAAGGCATTTAAAAGGATTACTTAGCAGGTCGCTGATGAAGAGTCAACAGTTGAGCAAACTTGATCAAGTATGGCCCGAGCTGCTACTAAGTATGGTACGCAGAGCTTTGGCCGACAATTACGATAATAATTATTTGTTATAATTATTAATAATAATTATTATTATTATATTATTATAATATTCGTAATGAATAGTTTTATAACGGACATGGCTATGTTTAACTCAGATAAACTTATTTTTAAAATAATGCAATAATGCAATACTCATTCTCTATCTCTCTCTCCTTTCCTTTCTTTTTTTCTCTCTTTTTCTTTCTTTCTTTCTTTTTCTCTCTCTCTCTCTCTCTCTCTCTTTCTCTTTTTATATTATATATTAACTACTTATGTTCAGCTATTTACACAAGTGCTTGAAATATCATGTGATAAATATTTTCATTCATTTATTTGTTGTATGTTCTTTTTCGTATTTAGTCCTCCATTTGTTCGTTTATTCATCCATCTATCCATCCATTCATTCATTCATTTTTTTTATAATCTATCCATCCATTGATCATTCATCTATGAATCATTCATCCATCCATTCGGTTATTCATCCAACAGTTTATTAAAAAATCAATCTATTCATTTTTAATTCGACAACCAGTAAATCAAATTCATTCGTTCATTCAATTATTCATTCATTCGTTCATTAATTCATTAATTCATACGTTCTTTCATTCATTCACTCATTCAACCAATCATTCATTCATCCATTCATTCATCAAAATTGTTCGCCAGTTCATCTGTCAATGGTTGTGTTGATATATTTTTAACGTGACGCTTCCAAATACTATGACAAAACATTAATAACAAATAAATAAATAATAACAATAAATAAATAATGTAATGAAAATCATAATAATAACAACAATAATAATAAATCTATAATAAATAAATAATAATAAATCATGGCTTTTATTTTTAATCAACTGTGCAATAGGGAAGCAGTCATAAATAAGTTTCACTTATAAAAAGACTCAGACGATATATATATATATATATATATATATATATATATATATACTTTATAAATATAAAAATAATATATATATACATCTATATACTATAACAATAATTAACATTTCAGAGTTTTATTTCTATTGTAATAGCCTATGTTACTATTATTACTATTGTTATTTGTTGTCCTATTATTTTTATTATTATTAGTGCTATATTTATTATTATTATTCTTAATGCATTGTTTTATAACAGGATAGAGTGGGTCGAAAGTTCGTTCATCTTGATGGCTTACGTTAAAATTCATTTAATCATAAATTTAATTAAGTTATAAAAATTTTTTTATACAAAGAGGTCATAATACTTATGTACTTTTGATATATAGTAAATGTACAATGCGTTTCTTCAGTTAAATTGCTTTTAAATGCATTTATTTGTAGCAGTATTTTCAATTTCAATAAACGCACAGTATTTAATTTTATGAATAGCACTCGCACATCCCTATTTTGTCAACCTCAAAGTATAAAAGCGGAGGAGTGTCGCAATTTTCTTATTGCGACGTAATTCGAGCTTTTTGCTGTCTAATTTGAAATTTAAATTTCGAGAAAATATCCAATTAGTTATGGCCGACAAAGAAGGTAAAAATATCGCTCATAGTTTTTTTTTCAAAGTTCTTTTTTCTCATTTATGCTTCCAACTTATTATATTTTAAGTGTCGTATGTTGTCCTGCTGTTTTTTTTAGAGGTTTTGCTTACAAAACATCTGTCTTGTTCATGACATTGGCAGACTGCGAAGTAGTTTTTAGATTTCTTAAAATCTGTCACAAAGCGTAATTTGAAATTTTTGCACCAATTTCAATTTAATAACTTTGTTTTACATTTTTGTCAAATTTATTTCACACAGGATGTAAATGCTGCAAAGCTGGTTGGCTGACATTTTTTTTCAAACCAAGTTTTCTTAGTTTTTTTAGATGTTGCACACACTTTTAATGATTTTATCATTTGTTACTATTAATTGATTTTGTGATAGGAGTGAAGTGCACGTGCACCAAGGAGATGTGCAAGTGTGAAAAGCCTGGGGAGTGCTGCAAAGGTTCTGGTGCTTCTGCTGATGGCTGTGGATGCGGATGTCAGTCAAGTTTTTTGTTTCCTGTTCATTAATTTAGTTACAAATAGTTTAATAAACTTGTAGCAGCTACCATGTTTCTAATTTATTTGTTACTTTAATTTAAAACTTGTTTGCCCATATTAAGTTGCTTTATAATTGTCTTCTGTTGAGCTTATAATTTTATATAGGTCGATAGTTGACAGACTCTGTATTTTAATGTTTCTTTATTAATACTAGGAATTATGCCATTTATGTGATCACATGCTTCCTCAAATTCCTGTATCACATTATTACTCACATTACTGGAATTTAATAAAATTGTTGTTAATATAATATAATAATATATATATATAATATAATAATAAATATTATTTTCAGCCCCAGACTGCAAGTGTGCTGCCTGTTGCAAATGCTCTCCTGGTGCCTGCAAATGTTCCTGTTGCCAGAAATAGATGGCACTGATTCACATCACTGATCTCGTTTAGACTTGTTGTTGTTTGTTGAGTGTTAGAGGCGATGATTGGAATGGCGTTGATAGTGAGATCGTGCTGAATGCATTACGAATGCTTTTTTAAAAAAAAGTTTTTTATACATTTTCTTGTTTAATATATTTAGTTATACATCATGTTGTGTTATGTAATTAGTTCTCTAACCAAGACATTTTGTTTAAAAAAGTTGTTAAAGCTAACTTCATTTATTTGCATTGTACTGCACAATATATACAGTAAGGTAATTGAGTTTGATTTAAATAAATTCATCATGATTTCTGGTTATACTAAAACCTTCCCGTAAATCTGTTAAATAAATATGAAGTTTAATCACGAGCGTTTGTATCTCCTTTCCAAAAAATTTTTTAAATTCCCAAAATCTTCCAACCAATCCTGTAATTACGTTACAGCTGCTGTGAACAATTTTCGTATGGGTTATGTTATTAGATCACAAGTAATTTCAAGTGTTAACTCATTCAAATGCATTTAAAATGTACGCTTGTTTTGCCTTCAGCACGGCCAGCCAGTAAAATACAAATAACTCAGACGTGATAGGATGGAGAATGTATTATCGTTGTTGGGAACGTTCTCAACAAGAGACAGTACAACCTGCATGTTATGTTTTGTTAGTCATGCTTGTAGGGTTTATACCTTATCTTTCTAACGTTAAACAACATCTGATAGCGACGGAATGAGAACAAATGTATTTAACTAGGTGATTTAGCGAAGCGAAGCGAACCGACGCGGGCAAATAATCTTCAAACACACCGTCTTTTTTACATTAAAAATTAATGATAATAATAATAATTTTAAGAATAAATTGATATCGATATCAAAAATAATAACAACGATATTGATATTAAGTGATGACAATGATGATGAAACTAAACTTAAAATTAACTTAAAATTTGTAAAGAATTGAATAAATATATACGTGTGTATGCGTGTGTGTCTGCTACTATGAATCAATATATATAAATTTTAAACGACTAAACCCGTATCGACTGGCCCATTACCTCTATCCCGATCGTGAATATTTTCAAAATCGTTATCCAGAACATCACCATTACTACCAGACACCATGACTAACGACATCAAAATTTTTCACATCCTAGCCTATGCAACAAAAAAATTATTATCAGGACTCCAGCTCCAAATTTTCCAGTTCCTCTTCTACTATATCGAGGTCTTCTCCGTCGAAAAGGTTTTCATCTATTGGTTCGTCGATTTCGATAGCCCCGCCCCTGTCTGCTGTGAGGTCACCATTTGGTTTCGGATTTCCCCGACTGCTATTATTAGCTGTTTTTAAAATGTATGATTTGTAGTAGTTAATTATCATTATCGATGATTTTATTATAGAGATAATTTGTTAGTGGATGTAATTGTTATCAATAGCATCATTTAATCACCCAATCAATCATTCAATTAGTTGACTAACCAATTAACCAATTAATTCATTCATTCAATAAGCCAATCAGTCAATTATTCAACCAACCAATCGGTATGCAAACTAACCCTCAATAAGTTCTCCACAACTAACATCAGCATTACCATTGTTACTAGATGTAGTATCGTCTGTAGTCCTATCAGTAGTATCTCCATAAAGTCTTTTCTGTTGGGGTAACTCGACATAATCTTGTAAAGACTCAGCAAACATGTCAATATTTACTTCCCTAATTTCGACATTTGAATCTGAGCCCTGTACATTAAAAGAAATTTAGAAAGTAATGGATGTTCTTTTTCTGAAAGTGTACTGATGTGCTAGCAAAAAAATGATAAGTTGAGAGGACTTTATGTGGAATAATAAATCACCTCGTCATTATCGTCATCACCATTCTGGTAGACTTCATCATCAGCTTCTTCGTCGTCACCTCTAACAAGGTCAGGGTTGAATTCAAAGAGTTCACGACCACTTATCTATTTGAGTAATTAATTAATTATTTATTTATTTAAGTAATCAATTAATTATTTATTGAAAATTTTTGTGACAGCAGAAGAAATAAAATAAGAAAATCACACAAATTTACCCCAAAAAGTTTGCCAGCAGCAAAATTTGTTTTCTTCTTCTCAGTAGCTGCAAGTGCAGTTTGAATCTTTTGCAAGCGCTAAAAAAATTATTTAATTATTATTAGTCATGATCTTTTGGGATAACTATTCAATTAGAGTACTAACTCATTTGCATGAATTATATTAATGAAAAGAGGAGAGCTGTATATTTACCAGAGCAATCAAGAAAACCTACAAACCTTCTTTTCCTTCCACTTAAGAAAACTTTCCAGTGTGACCCTGGTGAGATTCTGCGAGGTCAAGGCTGCCCTCTTATGTGAATAAATTATTATAATGAGTTCAATAAAATATCACTAAGAATAATAAATTCACAAACAGCTAATACAAACTGGCATCAAACTATCACAATATTTCCAAGCCTCTAAAAAAAATTCACTGTGCAGACCATGGTACACATTTCATTATTACGCAATTAGGTCATGAAGATAATTATGTAATTAGGTCAATCAAAAAGCAACCTCTTTTTCAATGAGGTCCTCCAATGAAATTTGATCTCCTTTGTCTTCTTTCTTCTGATCTTTTTTTAGTACAAAGCCTGGAGGATAAAGACGGACATGATTGAAGAGAATGAACACTTACTTAAACTAATAGTGAACCTTGAAAATATAAATTAAATTTAAACATTGAAGGAAAATTTTCTAACCAGGTGGCAGGGCGTGCCTATAAATGCAGTTTTCACCGTTTGGGCAGCTCCAGAACCAACCATACTTACTTGTCTCGACTGCTTCCAAGAAATATTTACAAATCTGTCGGGTTAGATTTAGAAATGATAAAGAAGATGATGAGGAGGAGGAAAATAATGATGAGAAAACTGATGAAAACCATGAAGTTAAAAGAGATAAATGAATGATCATGACTTTTCTAGTAGATAGAATAATGAAGCCAACGATAAGTAAACATAAGTATACTAATAACTATCATAAATATCTCTCCACACAAACAGCTCCACTAACAATTTCGGTCCTTGGCTTGTTCTTATCACTCTCCCCGTGCTTCTTTTTGACAACTTCCTCCAACTTTGCCTCATCCCAATTCTCCATCGTGTCTAGGATTAGGTCAAGTTAGATGAAAAAATACTCCAGTATATATTTTAATAAAAAAAATAACACATATAGCGCAAATTAAAATGGTGAGGCTATTATTACAAAATTTTTAACTTATTGGCCAATAAAATTATCAATCTAAATCCACCTCAAAATCATGGATGGACAACTAATTAGAATCCAAATTTAAGTCCCTTAAAACCAGAGATGTGTTGTTCACACTTACTCACTAAATACTTCCCTAATTTATTATTTATTTTTCCCTCACCCATTCACTCACCTTCATCTCTCTGATCATCATAGAGACTCCTCTTTTCAGCTTTCCTCTCGATTGCGAGGTCGTGACTGAATTTGCACTTGTCACCTTTCGTGCACTGACCAGACTTGAAGAATGCACAAAGGACTGATTTGGGGTCTGTGCCTGATCAGTCGTTGATTAGTCAGGATCAATTAGTAAATCATTCAAATAACCAATCAATCAAATCTATCTTTTGATTAATGAGCCAATTACTTGAAACTAATTTATACATCAGTCGACGAACCTTTTCCAACTTTTTGTTCAACAGGTTTAAAAAGAGTGTTCAACTCCTCAATGGCCTTTTTCTTTTCATCTTTCTTTGACATTTTGTCTTGTTTCTCTTTATCCTGTGCTATCTTTTTGGAATCAAATTAAATTAAATATGAAAGGAGAATTAAAAAATTTAAATCCCGCTAAAACATTAAAATTTAATTGACATAATTATTTACCTTATTTACTAACCAAACTCAAAACAAGGACAACCAAAATTATCCAGCAAAAAGAAAAACTAATGCAATTATTAATTTTGAAATTAGTAACCAACTTGTTTGGCAGACTTTCCCATCTGACTGACTTGCTGTTGAACTGTTTGTATGAACTTCTGCTGCTTTGCCCCCTTTTTATTTTTCATGCCAAATGTTTTATCCTGAAAAAAAAATTAGGCAAAGTTTATTTAACTAACACATTCTTTTGCTTTACTTCTTTATTAGTTACCACATCACATCATGTCCATGTCCATCACAACATCATCACTCAATTTACCAATCCCAAATAATGAAATAAGTACCTCAATAATCTTCTCCTTCTTCTTCATCTCAGTTTTTTTACTGGGTTCTTGTTTTTTAGGCGGCATGTTTGTTGTACTTTTTACTTAATAATGGTGATGAAGATGGTGATGGAGTCAACTAGCCAACTCAACCAGCCAACAAAGTGTGAAAGTGATTCAGCGAATCTAGTACAAAAACAAGAGATTGGTGAATATCAAAATTTCATAAATCATCAAATTTTTTCAACTCCGTTCGCAATCGCTTGCACAAAAGAAAAAAAAACTGAGAAATCAACTCGAAAAAGAAAACAAAACCAATGCAATTTATTTAACTGGCGAAGGAAGTTGCAAAACTATCTTAGAAAACTAAAAGTGAATTCAAGTTTTAAACATTATCGCGAGTTTACGTCCGTTAAAATCCACACGTGCGTATTCAGAAACGACACAAATAACCAACATACATGGATATAAATCCATGCCAACATCCAGAAATTTATCGGATTTGACTATTGATCCGGACAACAAAGGATAAATAATAAAAAGTCAAAGCAATCATTCAGCAGACTAACCGAAAAATTAGATGATCATTATTGTCATTTTCGTATTTATTCATACATAGTTAAATTCGTTAAATCATTAAATTATGTATGCAAACCATGGAAAAGATTATAAATAAATGGAAATTAATAAGAACGTTAAAAAATAACTGATAATTATTACATATATAATAGTCATTACATTATTGTTATATATATATATATATACATGTATATATATATATATATATATATATATATATATATACATATCGATATTATTAATGATATTTGACATTAATTCTGATTAAAACTGAGCGCATAAACCATATGAACACGCCAACATTCACACAAGTGTATTGTATATTATATGTATATGTATATATATATATATATATATATATATATATATATATATATATATACACGAATATATATTTAAATAATAAAAATGTAAATGAAATTTCTAACTGTATAGTTGGAAAGTGACAAAATAATATTAATTATTTATATTATAACTATAGCATTCATTTAATAATAAAGGGTTATCTGCAACACACACACACACACACACACACACACACACACACACACACACACACACACACACACACACACACACACATATATATATATATATATGGATATAATGGATATATATATATATATATACATGTACATACATATATAACAAATGATGCAAAATAGTTAAAACATTACAACCAGGGAAAGCAAGAAAAAATTATAATAATAATAATAACAAAATAGTATCACTAAAACCAGAAATAATAATAGCAATAATAATCGTACTAACTATAAAATACAGAATCTGTTGCAGACGCATTTTTTATCGTAAAAAGGCCACAAGGGAAGCTTAAACGAGAGAAATAAATATATAATAAAATTTAATGAAACCGCATTATATTATAAGTAAATTATATTATATTATAATATTAAATTATATTGTTATAATAATAGCAGAAATAATAATAATAATAAAGGAGATTTAATTAGACGGCTTATAATGATAAAATTAATGAAAGCATTTGAAAAAGCATTTGATAAATATTTTCACTGAATGAACATCGTAAAATATAAAACGTTATTAAAACCAAGTTAAGGACAGACTAAGCGAATCAAATTCAGAATGATCGATTGATTGAATGAATTAATGAATGAAACAAATGAATAAAAAGGAATGAATGAATGATTGAATGAACGAACGAACGAACGAAGCCGAGATGATCGCAAACAAAAAAAATGAACATTTTGGAGTAACGTGATATTTACATTATAACTGGAGAGCCATGTTTTATTACATCCAGGACACAATATAGCACATATTCGGTTGTACCATACTTTCTATATGTTCGCTCGTTCATCGAATGTCATTCACTCATTCATTCGTTCACTTTTTCATTCATTCACCTTTTCATTCATTCACTTTTTCATTCATTCATTCACTTTTCTACTTCTTCAACCATGTTCGAACTCATGAACATTCACCAATCAATTCCATTTAATGTACCTCATTAGATCATCAATTTACTCAATTATTATCATTCATCCATTCTTCTATTCATCTTCCTATTCATTCATTTCTTCACTCCCTCAATCACTCTTTCCCTCATTCATTCATCTCATCTCACCTCAGTCAGTCACTCAACATCATTCAACTCATTTACATTCGGTATAATATTGGGATAAGGTTCATTGGCCATCATGAGCAGCTCATGACCTCCGATGACATTACCACCACCACCACCAGCACCGCCACCCACCACGTTGCCGCCATTGCTCCCACCACTTTCATCCACTCCATTCCCCAAAATAGGCCCCCCTCCTCCTCCCGCAACGATGACCCCGCTATTGTTAGCGGCCCCACCGCCCCCACCAGAAGCGCCGACTTCTCCGTGGATATTATTGGACATGGCCTCTAGAAGGTTAGTGACCGATTTACTCTTGACACACTGGAAATCGACATGGCGGCTTTTGGCTTCCTCTTTCTCCCAGGACATGTGTAAGAAGGGACGCTGGACGTAGTTGTAGATGACTGGATGGTGGTGGGTGAGATGTTGTTGTTGAGGTTTTGTGTCGTGAAATTGTCGCTAGTTTGTTGTGTGAAGATGTTGTAAACAGTTTAGGTGTACTGTACATAGTTGAAGTGTACAGATGTTGTTGTTGATTTGTGTCGTGAAACTGTAGTTAGTTTGTTGTGTGAAGATTTTTTAAATAAAAAGTATTGATACGACAATCAATCCCATAAGAATCACCCCACGATTTAACCTTGACCTATCACCCCAATTTAACCTTGACCTACCTTCCTGCCTGCCACCAGGCCTTCTCTTTATCTTTTCCTTGTACGTTGGGTAGCCTGTTTTGGGAAAGTTCATAAAAATTGAACAAATAAATAAATGAATGAAAAAAATACGTGTATATATGTATGTGTGTGTGTGCGTGTGTGTGTGTGTGTGTGTGTGTGTATTGTAATCATGTATGCACTATGCATGTACATTTTATGTAAGTTGAGTGTGTGTGTATATAAGTTTGTATGTACGTTGCAAAGTTAGAGATATTGTTTCAAGTTGAAACTTGAACGAACGAACAGAACGAACGAACGAATAAACAAACGAACGAACAAACGAACGAACGAACAAACAGACGAACAAACAAACAAACAAATGAACAAACAAACGAACAAACGCTAACTTACCTTCAATACCAAGTCTAATTTTTTTTAATCCCCTATCACGGAGAACCTGTTTGGCGACGTCTCTATTCTCTATGTACTTGAAGAATCTGTACATATGAGTACTGTGGATAACTGCAGAATGTGTGTCAATTATCATGGCACTAGTAAAGTATTATGTCAGTAGTTGCCGAGAAACCAGGCTCAAATGATGGAAAGACAATCAAAGAGATCATATTCCTAATTGTATAATTTACTTTCAATTCAATATTCATTCATCCATAATGCCATTCACTGATTCATTCACCCACTCAACTATCAAGAAAATCAATCCATCCATCAACTAACTGCCTAACTAACCTTGGGGGCACTCGTCTCCAAGATGAGGAGGGTAGTCCCCGTCCCAGTCGACCACATCCTCATCTGTCAGGATCACAATGTGGCACTCCCTATCTCCTCTCTGAGGTGGCGAAGAAAATGAAAATAACGATGATGATGATGCAGTATAATAAAACATTGCACAAGTTATTGCAGTACTATTAGCATTTCATTTGCATTGGTAGATTAAACGACATTAATTCATCATCTTGGCCATCAACATCATCATCATCAACAGCATCATCATCATCTTCCTCCTCGTCACCACTGACCTGGGCAGAAACCACCATCTCAGGTAAAATCATTTCCTCGAGAAAGATGTTAAACTGCTGTCTGGCACCGTCATTTGACAGCTCATGCAATAAACCTCCTGTTGTTATTGGTCAGTTGTTTGAATGATTGATCTCATTGGCCAGCTGATTTGATTGGCCAGCTAGCTCATTTGAATGGTTGACTTGTTTGATTGGTTGGCTGATTGATTGGCGTGCTGATGAATAAGTTTCTTGATTGAATGATTGATAAAACTGACTTAGATTCTGGCACTTGATGCTGGCAGCATTGAATGGAAGTAGGAGGTAGTCACATGCCTCCTTCAACTCCTGGATAGAGACACTGGGGGGGCAGCGAATTGTACCAGTCTTGTAGTAATCCTAAAGTAAGTGGATTGATCAATAGACTGAATAATAAAGGAATGAACTATTTAATATTAATTTGTAATTATTTTAGGCATGAGCAAATTATTAAAATAAACATTAACAAAAAAGAGCAATTTCTTGGGATTCTTTAAGAAACAATAAAAAAACAAAAATGACAACATACCAGCACAGCCCTGAAAATGGTGGATGAAATTCCATCTGCCACTCTGTACTCTCCTCTCTCATTCATTCGGGTTAAGTTGTTTTCGAACGGGGTTGAAAACATCCTGAAGGCATCGTTACAGCAACAAATTGGACTACAACCAATCATAACAAACAGTTAAAAAACAAACAGACCAACTAACAATCTAGAAAATCACTAAAACAACTACAACAACAACAACAACAAACCTTCCAACAAAACATCCTGAAGGCATCGTTACAGCAACAAATTGGACTACAACCAATCATAACAAACAGTTAAAAAACAAACAGACCAACTAACAATCTAGAAAATCACTAAAACAACTACAACAACAACAACAACAAACCTTCCAAGCATTGTGTCAGGGTGCAGCCTAAACATTTCTGGCTCAACAATGAACCTGCACTCATCCACTACCAAGGTTACACGATCAGTCAATCGTAGCGCGTTGTTACTGGTCATAGTTGTGACTACAGGAGCAATGCCATTGTTGTTGCCGGAATATGTTGCCAAATTGTTGTTGCTCATCGCCATGGAGACAACATTTTGCTGTTGGGCATTGTTGTTGTTCGAGATCATGGTTGTTGTTGTTAGTGTAATCGTGGTGGCCAATGATGATGAGGATGAGGAGGAAGAGGAGGTGATGGAAAGTTGGCTGAGAGAGGATGTAGCCCCTATTGTTTGCCAAAATTTTTTTAAAAATCGAATTATTATTAAAAACAAAACTTCATTTAAAATCTTTATCACTTCAATTAAAAATCATATAAAGATTATAAATTACCAATAAAAATAGTGACAAATGCCAAACGATGATAGAAAAGTTTTTAAAGCACCTTGCTGTTGTTGGGCTTGTTGTTGCTGAAAAAGCTGCTGATATGGTTGTGAAAGTTGTGGTGGTTGTTGATGCTGCTGCTGAAGACGATGATTGGGAAGAGGAGAGTGAGGGAGTGGTGACGGCAGAGCTAAAATGTACATAAAAAATTTAAAAAATTTAAAAAAGTTAAAACATTTTCTTATTATTCAAAATAAATTGATAGATAAAAATATAAGAAAAAAATTCATTAACAATAAAATATGAAATAAATCCATAGATAACAAAATATCAAATTTAACCATAGACAAAAAAGTATAACTAACAAGGCTGGGGACTTAGTCGATATCTGGACTTGAAAAAATTTCTGTTGGCTTGAAGTGACCCTAACGCAGAGTTTTCTAAGTAGTTCGACGCACCACCTAGCGCATCGCAATTACTCTCTGCCTCACTGTTCTCCCCACTAGACACCCTCTTCACTAAAATTGATTTGTTCTTTGGGGTACTTGTCGAACTGCTGGGTGGTTTTTCTTCATTTTTAATCTTAATAATTTTATCACTGCTCTTATTCAAATATAATACAGATAATAGTATTTTTAATAATGTTGTTAAAAATTGTTAAATTGACATGAAAATCCATTAATACAAAAACCTCTAGATGTATTTGTATATATATATATATATATGTGTGTGTGTGTGTGTGTGTGTGTGTGTGTGTGTGTGCAAATACAAATAATAATACACACACATACTCACATGGAATGCTTAATACAACTTTTACGACTTTCATCAGCCTCTGAATATTCTGTATCATCACTGCTGTTACTGTCATATTGACGTCTGCCATCTTTACAGCGTCTGTAGGCCATGACGAACAATTCTCTGCTACATAGATAAATCTTATGAGGATTTTAGAATCTGATTAGATTGGGCAAGGTAGGCTAATTTCCTAGAGAGCTAGAGGTATTATATTCTTCTTTGAACTTTTAACGATCTAATCTTACGAAATATTAGTAAACAATTACTGTGAGAAACTTCTAATATAAAGTTTTGTTTAATTTTAAATTGACTGTTTTATAATTTTTTAATTCAAAAGATTTAAATTAAAAACACAACAAATCAAACAGCATTTTTCAACAAATCGTCACCAACGCCATTCCAATTAAATTGAAATCAAAATAAAAGTGGAAAAAACAAAAAATAAATACATTTTATTAAAAATATTGATTAATAAAGTAATTGAAACTAACGTTTGCTCTATAAAAGACGATATTTAAATAAACAGATTTGAAAAATCAGTCAGCCATTGTTATTTTATCTTATTTACTGATGAACCAAGGACAAGCAAGTCAAGAATTAATATTTTATTTATTTTTATAAACATGTCCTTAGAAGCTTAGAGTTATAGTTCAATACTTTATTTACACATTTCATTTGCTTGCATTGTTGTCGGTGCTTATTATACATAACAAATTATACATTTTTATGTTCAAGAGAATAAGTCCCACATGAATTAAGTGAAAAACTGCAAACATAATTTTCTATATCAAACAAATTAAGCAGAAGCTGATATAAACTCATGAAATATTTAAATTATAACATGGTCATTTGAACAAATATATTGGTTTTTAATGTTTAGTCTAGAGTCATCATACACAAATTATTTGCTACTTTTCCCAATTTTAGAATTTTCTTTTATCAAAGATTTTATCCAGCTCGCAGTTTCCCCACATTTTCCATTATCGTTTAAACTGTAGATAAATAATTCTAGCTTTTGATCATCATATCCCAAGTATACATCTTTATATTTGTTCATTTCACAAATAAAATCAACAAGTTCTTTGCAAGTGTTTCCAATCATTTTAAAACTAACTGATGTCTGATTGAGTTTAATATTTTTAATTATTTTAGTTTTCAAATAGTGGCTTATCATTTCTACTTCAATTTCTTTCTCATTTTTTGGTGTTATTTCATTTTTCTTAAATTTCGTTGTGATATTCCGTAAATATGATGATTTTTTTGAAAAATTTTCACAGTTTTTGCATTCATTCAATATAGATTCTCTATCATATGAAAGCTCTAACTCCTTTGACGTCTTGCTGATAATCTGATCGACTTTCGTAATGAAAGGATATTTGACTAGTAATAAATTGTTAAGGATGTTAAATTCATTTTGACTGTAATTCTTTTCAAACTTGAACCTTATCGTTCCAGTATAAAATTTTGCTTGCAATTGTAAATTACTTTCATGTTCCGAACGTTGTGCTCTAAAATTTGTAAATGCCTCCTGCTGTAATGAAAATTTCAAAGCATTTTCTTCCCTATCTGTGTGATCATTCTTAGTTTGTTGCACTGTTTCCGGTGAAGTGTTTTGAGTGTATTTTAGGGATTTGCCTTTTTCTGTCCCTAAGACTGGCCGAAGAATTTGTCTAATCGTTGGGGTTGATGGCGTAAATGCGTTCAAGTGTGAATTATTTACGTTGTCGTTTGAATCAGTAGTTGTTGTTTTGGCTAAGTTGTTGGACGCATTATCATCATATTTACCGTTGGCAACGCTACTACCACTGTTATAATTATCTTTCCCGCTATCTTCTGGTGATGATGATGATGATGATATATTATTGACGTCATTTTTATCCTTAGAAGTTACGTGACCTTTCTTATCACCATTTTGGTCATTCTTATCATCATTGTCATTATCACCAATATTTTTACTATCATTTCCAATGTTTGAAAATGATATATCAAAATTTGAAACTTTTTTCGACGCCTTTTTTTTATCATTAGCCAATAACTCCATTTTAAGATTAATTAGTTCGCTTTTTATTCTTCTTATCACGCAAGGGGGTCCAACGAGTGTAACGTGGTTTTTTTTGGATTTGCCTTCACTACTATTTTCCTTTGTAGCCCTGTATTTCCCTAATACCTCCATCAATTTCTCTTTGCCATTCAAGTCGGAGATTTCGTCTAGAAACGTTCTTTTTAATTCGATCGTCAAGCTGTCAATGACCTTTATAATATAAATAAAATGAAATGCATTTATTTCATCAAAAAATAAAATTGTTAATTAATCTTATCCAAATTTACTTAATTTATTTTATTGAAAAATGAAAAAAGCGGAAAACTGGAGAAATTAGTGAATTTTCAATGAACAGAGCAAAATCCAGCAATTGTCATTTACGAACCAGGCAATCAGCCATTCCATTACAGACGTGCTCCGTCATTTTTCTCACTTATCTAAGTAGTAAATTCACTTCAAAACAAACTCAAAAAACCTATTATTTTGTTAACAAGCGAAATTTAAAATTTCACTGGAAAACCCAAACTGAGTCATTAAGGAAATTCCATAATTTCGTTTTAAATTAGGTAAAATAAACCAAATTTAAATGCGAAGATATTTTGCAAAAAGAAAAATAGAACAAAACTAACAAAAGAAAGGAGTTAATAATAACAGTTACAAATAAACATTTGTTTGATTGTGAGTAACTTGGAATCATTAATGTATTTACAGTATGATTTCTATTACAACAGATTTAATTAGCCACATATATAGGTTACCAAGTGTGCTTGTATGCATGTTTGTATGTGTATGTATGCCTGTATGTATGCCTGTGGTGTGTGTATCTTTTGTTTGTTTTAGCAAAGCAGCAAAGTTATTGATCAAATGTTTTCCTCTCCCATGTTCATTCCTTCATTCGACTATGTTCTTCTGGAACAATAGCATGGGACTGATATTTTATGTGAATAATTATAGTTAAAAAAGAAAATATTATTGTAATTATTCGAAAAATTTTTGAATTTACGACTAACCAATTATTTAAATTAGTTGATAAACCCAACAGAATTCCTGATAGGATGAAGGTAGATTTTTGAAAAATCAAATTCTTATGTATGTATTTATATTATATATACATAAGTGTGAATTTATGTATGTACGTTCGTGTGCGTGTATGTATTTATGAACGAATGAATGTGTGTGTACGTGTGCGTGTGGTGTGTGTATGTGTGTGGTGTGTATGTGTTTGTGTGTGTTTTTGTAAATAAATATAATTTGACGATATAACCGTTCACAGCCCAAGAAGATCTCGAGGAAATTGAAAGAAATCACCGAAGATGTTAAATCCAAAAAGAAGAAAGCCTCAAAAGAGGAAGAAAAATCCAACGACGATGATGAAGACGACGACGATGGAGAGAGTAGTGATAACAGTAGCGATGACGACTGTAATAATGATGATGGTAGTGGTGATGAAGAAGAAGATGAAGAAGAAAAAGATGAAGAAGATGAGGATGAGGAAGATAATGATGATCAAAACGGCGACAATAGTGATGAAGATGAGAATGTAGAAGAAGAAGAAGAAAAAGATGATTGTAATGCTGATAGCGAAACTGATGACGATTGACAACAATTTTGACGGCTTTTCTCAAGAAATAAACAAATTATCAATTTTGAATGCTTTTAAACAAAAGTTTAACAAAATGAATAAATACTTAAATAAATAAATAAATGAATAAATAAAGGCAGATAAATAATGGTGCATGTGTTAAACTCATAAAACTAAACACACACACACACACACACACACGCACACACACACACACACATATTTTCTACATATGTATCATGTATATCTATCACATCATGATCATATATCATGATACAAATGTATCAAAATTTAGTTGCGTAGATTAGATACAATACGCTACATGTTAAATGATGTTATATTATCTAGGTTTTACATTCTGAAAGTCGGGAATTCCAATTCTACATCAGCAAGCCAGAAACAGAATGTTGGAAAAATTGTATTTTCGAAGCCATTTTTTTCTCTTAATTATTGTTCTTTCACTAATTCGTGTCTACAAAATTTTAGATTTTATTTAGAATTAGTGAATTTTTGTTAAATTTACGTAAAATTTGATCGATAAATGGTAGTAATTTGAATCTAATCCCAAGCTAACACAAGAAATTCTAATGAAAGAACTTTTTTTAATGGAGGAAGCTGAGGTTAGAAAATTTTTAAAAAGATTTTTTTTTATAAAAAATACCCTAAAAAATGAAAGTTCAAAAAATATTTTAGTGAAACTAATGATAAAATTAAATAAAATTGCATATATTATATTTCCTTGGAGTAACTTCATCTTGATTTTCTTCAAACAGCTGATAGACTACATCATAGTTCCATTGAAGAAATCCTTTCTACTCAAATACGAAATTGATGAAGTATTTTTACACGAACAATTCGACTTTGGGACCGTTGAAATTTTAAAGAAAGATGGCGCTGGTGATAAAATCTTCTTGAAGGGTAAAATAGAGGAATTGGAAAATTTGAGATCTAAACTTTTGGTAATCAAAAAAGAAAGAGATGACGCTTTTTCCAATAGGAAAAGGCTGGAAAAAGAACAAGACAAAAGTACAAAAACGAAAAAAAAAACTAAGGAAAGCCGTGGTGACGCAAAGAAGTTGAGACCCAGAAAAAAAGAAAAATTACACAACTACGATGATGACAATAACGATGAAGAAGTTGATCGGATAATTGCTGAACTTGAAGGCAACAACAATACGTACAACAACAACAACAACAATATGGACAACAACAACATGGACAACAACAACAACAATACGGACAACAACAACAACAATATGGACAACAACAACATGGACAACAACAACAACAATACGGACAACAACAACAACAATATGGACAACAACAACAACAATACGGACAACAACAACAACAATATGAACAACAACAACAACAATAATAATATAAACATCAACAACACCAATAATAACAACGACACCGACAAAAAGAATAATGACGATATCACAACAGCTACTTCTGCTACTGCTGCTGCTGCTGTTCTTGCATCTATTGATGAAAATGTTGGTGATGATGTTAGCGTTGCTGGCACCAAGAGCTACGAGAACAGCAATAACGCTAACACCGATGAGAATGATGATTTTCAAATTTTGCAACCACAACAACAACCCGACCAGGAAATTCTATTGGATCAACTACTGCAAGCAATCCAACAACTACAACAACCACCACTAACATTTCTAGAACTCTTGCCACTTGCCCAGCAATCGTTTGCAACGCCATGGCAATCTTATCCACAACCAGACCAACAACAACAGCAACAACAGCAGCAGCAGCAATCAACTCAAATGTTCATGATGCAGCTGTTGAAAACTGCACAGCTCAGCAAAAACTTTCAACATTTAACAGCAAATTTGCAACTCCTAATTGACTTGCAACTGAATCAACATCGACTGCAAAACAGGCAAAAGATGCAAGAAAACACAAAAATTGACGGAGAATTCGAACAACAACAACAACAACAACAACTTATTCAACACGAACAGCCAGACTCACTCGTCAGCGTTTCTACATTCAAAATGAATGTGAGCAGAAATAACGTTGAAGACATCACAGAATCATTCATGAAACTTAACATCATTCCCAACAACAACAACAACAAGAACGACAACAACAACAACAACGACGACAACAAAGACGACAACACCGATAACAACAATAACAGTAACGACGATGACGGTGCTAATACTACAGAATCATTCATGAAACATAACATCAATCACAACAACAACAACAACAACAAAAATCACAACAACAACAACAGCAATCACAACAACAACCACAACAACAACAACGATAACAACTATAACAGTAACGGCAATGACGGTGCTAACGCTACTAACAATAATGATGAAAATATTTGTCTGAGTGATAGCAACGTACTTGCTTATACCAATGACAACGATTATGATAAAAATACCAACACTGCTACTACTACTACTACTACTACTAATAATAATAATAATAACAATAACGATGATGATAACAATATAAACAACAACAACAGCAACAACAACTACATCAATCACAACAACAGCAGCAACAACAACAACTACATCAATCACAACAACTACATCAATCACAACAACTACATCAATCACAACAACAACAAAAGTGATGACAACGAAAGTGGAGGCATTATAACTCTCAATGATAAAGAAGTTAGTAGTGGTAGTAAAAAAGGTAGCAGCAGCAGTAGTAGTAGTAGTAGTAGTATTAGTAGTAGTAGTGGTAGTAGTAGTAGTTCTAGTAGTAGTAGTAGTAGCAGTAGTGGTAGTAGTAGTAGTAGCGGCATAAATGGTAGAAATGAGTTGACTATTACGACTTTTAATCTGAAACTAACGTTGTGTGAAAATAAGCCAATCAGAAGGAATGTGGCTTTGAAAAGTTTAATCAGCAATAACAGTCAAAATAACAGCAACAACAATAATAATAGCAACAACAACGACAACAGCAACAACAACAATAATAATAATAACAATATTAGTAACTATAATGATAACATGAATGATAACGAATAATACAAGCAGCTTGTATTATTGACTAACTTCTAAATTCTTGACTAACCAACCAAAACTAACCAATTAACCATCCAATCAATTAACCAGAATCAACCAAACAATCATTCAATCTTCGAATCAACCAACCAACCAATCAACCAACCAATCAAACAAACAACCAACCAATCAGCCAGCCAACTAATTAAATTTGATGTTTTCTTATTTAATAATCCTTACAATCTTCGACGCTTAATTTAATAACATTCAGACACTGTTGTTGTTATTCCTCAAAATTTTATTCTTCTAAAATGGAAAAGATTAATTAATTAATTAATTAATAATAATAAACATTAATAATAATAATAAATAATAATTATGACAACGAGAACAATGCGTTTAATAAATTATTAACAATACGAACAATGAAAAATAAATACGGGCGAGTCGGTCATTTTTCCTCCGACTCCTTTGATAGTAGCAATGATGATACTATATCACGATTAATATCAATAATATTACCATTATTGTTGTTGTTCGTGTTTGAATGAGTAAATAAATGAATGAATGAATGAATGAATGAATGAATGAACGAACGAACGTGTATCTATCTTATTTTAGATTGAGATACAAATAAAATATACGTATGCAAACACACACCTATAAATAAATAATTTTCTGTTTCCATCTTCTCTATTGGCAATAAATGTCAGATAGATAGATAGATAGATAGATAGATAGATAGATAGATAGATAGATAGATAGATAGATAGATAGATAGATAGACAGATAGATGAATGAAGGAATGAATGAATGAATGAATGAATGGTTTGAAATTAATTATTAGATAGAAAGACGGAACGATTAACTGAATGACATTTATATATGTAGATAATTAACAAGGAATGATTCGTGATAGATTGATTAGTAGATGGACAAATGAATGAATGAATGAATGAAGGAATGAATTAGCGAAAGAATGACTGATCGAACCAGAGAAGGAACATTTCATTGGATGAATGAACACAAGAACGAATGAACGAATACACATTGGAAAACAAAAAAACACATACATTAAAAATATAAATAGGTGATAATTCAGTATTTATAGATGTAATAAAAACTATTATAAAAGTAACGTAGTTATACTCAGACACACACACACAACACACACACACGTACATACAAACAAATATATAAACAAACAAACACACATACATACAAACATACATACAAACACACATACATACAAACATACATACACACACACACACACACACACACACACACATACAAACATACTCTTATCATCATATATACATATAATTGCATGCCAGAGTCATTATCGTTATCATGATAGCTGTTATCTCATTCAACATTCTCAATTTCATCATCAAAGTCATCATCATTATCAGTCAGTCATCATCATCGTCGTCGTCGTCGTCGTAAATATAATTATCAACAGATATAAAAGCAATGAAGACGACGATGATGAAGTTAGTCAAGTATAATTATTATAATTATAATTATTATTATATATTGGTAGCATTTTACTGGAAAACTACGAATGAATGAATGAATGAATGAAGGAATGAGTGAATAGAAAAAGATTAGTAATATCACCCTTACTTTCATTGTCATCATCATCATTATCATAACAGTAACAGCCAAGAAGATTAAAATTTTATACGTAAAAAACACATATTGTAGTACCTACCTATTCATTAAATAACTTCAAATAGGCAGACATTTGCAATTAGTAAACCGTTCTAATCAGGCAACATCAATCAATCAATCAATCAACCAACCAATCAATCAACCAATCAATCAATCAACCACCAACCAATCAACCAATCACGGCCCCGCCACTTTCCCCACCACAGCCACCAGTGGAGCTCTTAACGACGATCATCTCATCTTCATCATCGCCGCCTCTAACGACGACCATGTAGCTATTGTCGTCGCGATCGTTTTGGTGGTACTCGGCTCGGTGCTTCAGAAGCGAGCGATGCTTGTAGAATGTTTTGCCACAGCACTTGTAAATGTTTTGCACCTCAGCGCCGTATGGCTTGCCGTGTTTGATTCTCTGATGTCGAGTCAGATGGTCCTTCCGGAAGAATGCCTGAGAGGTTGGAGGAGATGTTATAAAGTAGAATGGCCATAAGTATAATTATTAAAATCATGTTTAACCGAATCGTAAAGCCATTCAAACATCCATTAGCTTATTCATACTGCACACATACATTATTAATAACTTATCACTAAGTCCTATATTACCAGGCCTAAATCTAATCAATGGACCGCCCAAACTTGGACCCCTGCCCTCACTAATTTACTGACCTTGGTACATCCCTGGTACTGGCATACGAATGATTTCAGTCTGTGACCATCTTCATCGTAATCAAAAATATCTTTCTTGTGACCTTTTGTCTTTGATGTTGAACTGGAGGTGGATGGCGAAGACAATAATTTTGTCATCAGTGTAGTTGTTGTTGTGTTGTTGTCGTTGATGTATTGGGAATTATTTAGGTTGTTGTTGTTACTTGTGGCGTTTTTTTTGTTATGCGACGATGATGACAATGATGATGAGGATGGCGATGGTGGAGATGATTTTGTGATGTCGTCGTGGTGATTGCCAATGTTATCATTGTTGTTTTTGCAGATGTTACTGTTGCTGTTGTTGTTGTAGATGTTACTGTATATAGACCGACAGAATGTTTCTAAACTGTTAGTCTCATTAGCTTCTCTCTCGTCCAACTCACAGCTGTCGTTGATGCTGTCTTCGACATTGTTGTCGCTAGTATTCATGCTATAACTGTTGTTGTTGTTGTAGTTGTAGTTGTTGTCATTATTGTTGTTGCAGTTGTTGTCATTATTGTTGTTGTAGTTGTAACTGTTGACATTATTGTTGTTGTAGTTGTTGTCATTATTGTTGTTGCAGTTGTTGACATTTCCATTGCTCCTGCTAGCAGTATAATCATTTTCCAAATCTTCAATTTTGTTGCTGTAGCTATAGATGTTACTGCTGTTGATGTTGTTGCTGCTGTCACAGATGTTGGTGATGTCAGGTACGTTGCTATCGTCACCATCTTGGCCATCGTAGTTGTCATTATGATAGTTCTTAGCTTCAAGATTATTAATGTTATTGCAGTTGTTGTTGTTGGCTTTATTGTCTTTGCTGTCGTCAGTAATGTCAATGTCGTCATTCGCGTTGACGTTAATGTAATTTGATGACGATGTTCGTTTTCGAAGATTGTGCAGATGCTGACGATGTTGGCTGCAGGTTGCTGATGTAGATGTTTTAAATGAACAATCAGTGCTATAAACTTCTGAACTTTTTACCTTTGTAATCATAGGAAATTATACAATTATATTAACTAATTATTTTTGTATCAACAAGAAATTATATTATAAAACAATAATCAAAGCACATACATAAGCACACACACACTCACACACACTCACACATGCAAATCTAACCTTTTTATGGTTATATTGATCTTGGCCGATTAATTCCAGTCGCACATCATCATTATTGTTCATTCCTTCATTAATCCCTAATTCAGACTGGCAATCTCGACTGTCAAAATCAGATTCACTTTTTACTGAGATCAGCATAGAATCATTTAGTGATTTATTATCATTATCTTTGGTAAATTTTTCAGTGCATCTGAGGATATTGTTCATGGTATTATAATTATTGATTGAAATAGTTTTAGTATTGATATTATTATTATTGATATTATTATTATTGATATTATTATTATTATTGATATTATTATTATTATTGATATTATTATTACTGTTGTTAAGGCTGTCAAAGATTTGATTATTAAAATCGCAGTTAATACTGTTTGTGTTTATGCTTGAATTGAAAGGTGATGCTGCTGAAACCATGCCACTAAAATTGTTCAAACTTTTTAATCTTTCATCTTTTTCGCCGAAATTCCTCCTACCATCTTTACCACGTTCACATACGTTATTATTTTTATATAAATTATTATTATTGTAGTAGTAATTGCCTAATCTGGTACTTTCGCTAGTGTCTTTTGTTTGATGGAAGTGCTCATTCATTTGAACCACGAATATTTCACTGTCTACAGTGACGGCCAACAAGCCTTGAATTTTTAATTGATGTTGAAACAGGAGGCCGTTTCGACACATCGTGTAAATTGTGTCTGCCAGTAAATTTTTCATCATCTCAGGCTCCACATTCATCAATTTTTCCATCTTTAATTTAATCTTTACTTTTTTAAAGTAAAATATAATTAAATTTAATTATAAAAATAATAGAACAAAATTAAAGCAAGGGTATAAAAATCTTAGATTTGTCGTAAATTTAACGATTTTAATCTTAAATAATGACAATTATATTATATTATATATTTGTTTATATATTAATTATTAACTAAAAACTTTAAAAGTAAGTTCACTTTTCACACAGATGGCAAATCAATCATGAAAAGAATCAAGCTTGGGCTTTGAGACTGATATGTAAATGTAAAGAAGTTGTAAAAAGTCATAAAACGCTAATTTAAAAGCGCCTAACAACTAGAAACATTATTTTAACTTTAATTTAACGATCCGATTAATGAAACCGGCAAATATAATTAACTAACTTAGCTTATCATAATAAAATAATAACTCTATAAATGCAATTTTTTAAACGAAAACGAAAATGCGATAAGAAGGAGCAAAGATATGAAACATGGCTAATCTGTGTTATCATCTCTATGCTTCTATAAATGTAATTTATTCTACAAATATCATTTAATATCGTGCTTAAAGTGATTAAAATTGCTAACAAAATAGGAAATTTACAATTTGAGGCCATGGATATATAAATCCATCCATGTGTGAGACACGATTACTTGAATGCAATGCAAAAAATGAACCCGTTAAAAGATTTCATCGCTATCATCAGTTGATCTATATCAAATCATTCAAAATCGCAGTTATTTTTTATCAAATATCATGCTATATTTATCCATTTATATTATATATATATATATATATATATATATATTTATTTATTTATTTATTTATTTATGTGAAACTACCATTTAAAATTATCATCGACACTTGCAAAGTTTAAATAAACGGTTTTAAAAACGAATAATAAAGCGCCTTCGTCAACTTTCGTAGTTCTTCAATAAACTTTCACCAAATTTCCAAGCCGCCATAGGCCTAAGTCTCTAGCTTGCCCAGAAGCCCCAGTCCCCAGTCTATATGAGGCTAGAGCTTGAACGTGTCCTTCATTTACCTGTTGTGAAATTGAAATTGTTGTGAGAAGGTGCATGATTGAGGCCTGCTTAAAGTAAAAATGACAGCGTTTTTCATCCAAAAACTGGTTTCTTCATTTTCTCATTGAATTTTTTTTAAAAATTTATTAATACTTAAAAGATTTTACAATAAAAAATTGTGCTAAAATTTGGAGTTTTCTGATTAATCAATCGAACATAAAACTGCTGTTTAAACATTTGTCTAATAATACAAAATGAACAAAGGTTCTACCGAGATTTGAACTCGGATCGCTGGATTCAAAGTCCAGAGTGCTAACCATTACACCATAGAACCGGTGGAAAACTCTTTCATAAGTATGTTCATAACGTAAAATTTTCAAATGATATTAATGTCTGGAGTCCGTTTCATGTTTGTGACGTGAAACTTATCGGTTTTCTTTTGTAAAATACAAATTAGAAAAAGTTTAAAATATTTTCCTATACAATTATACATATTTCATCGTATTTTGAATGAAAAAAATGCGTTTTTTACGGTTTACAAAAGCAATTTCACGTAATAAAATTTATTAATAAATTAAATTAATAAACAAATCATAAATGTTAAGTTAAGTAAAGTTATCTAAGATTTGGATGCTTCTTTTCATGAGACTCTTTCTTAACGGTGGGATGAATTTACCGTTGTTGTTGGTATGGTCCATGACGATGTCACATCCTCATCGCCCTCGCCATCTTCGGTTAAATTATCCTCAACATCCCAACATTCGATCCGGACCACATCGTCTCCGCAGCGTAATTTTTTACTCTCGGCCAGTAATGGTTTGGAAAAAGGTTCACTAATTGCAGAGATTGAGTCGCCAATTTTCGTTGACGGATTCTTAAGAGAGGTTGACATTTTGGCACAACTGCTGGCTATGGCTACGTCGTCGGTCTTCGTCGGTTCGGTTTTCTTTATTTCTTCAATAAAAAACTCCAAAATTTCTTTCCCTTTTTTAATATTGTTGTTGTATTGTTTTAAAACGAATTTTTCGGCGATATTTTCCAATCCGAATAGTGACTTTACGTCCATAGTTGCATGTTGATGGAAACAAGTCCAATTTAGGTTATCTGGATGGATCTAGAAAATTTACGGTAATCATTTCATTGGCTCATACATAATGTTATATTTCTAACAAATAGTTCCTCATTAACTGTCAAATATTTCAAAGAATATTCTTACGTAATAGACACAATGTTCGGTGACTGTTATTTTTGAGGAAAAACTTTCGTTGACAGCATCAATGTTGAGTGTTTTCAAATCCCTGTTTAAAACATTCGTCTGAACGAAAACCATTTTATCGACGTTGAGAATCTGAAAATAGTTAATAATTACTAAAAACGCTAGCATGCAAACGACAAAATGTCACTCAAAATAAGTTACTTTCTTTAATATAAGTGGCATATCGATCGCAAAATAACACCTCCTAACGATACATTGTTCGATGCCATCGTCAGTCTCTCGAACGACCTCACTGCCACAAAATGAAGGTATCTTATCGCACACGGGGAACCTTTTCTCGTAAGCCTAATTGGTGAATGAAAATAAGAATTTTCCGCAAAGTTAGCATCGGTTTTCACCATATAAATAGAATTCTTTTTATATGGTCTCCATAAATAATTCAAATTATAAACTCGACATACGACAAATTGCACCCAATACCTTCATGACGGTTTCGAAGTTGTGCTTGTAAGTCCAGACCGGAGAATTATACTGTCGTACCATATTTTTGAAATCGTAAAATGGATGTTATCCAAAATGTTTTTAATTATTTTTTTGATGTTTTGATGTGCGGTGTAAACATTTCTACTTGTAAGCGAACGTCATTAGATACAATGGTCTATGCAGCCCACGCAACGACATTCAAAAATTGCAAAACAGGAAAAGCAGTGAATATTGAACGGCAACAAACAACACCAAACCGATCACTTAATCATTTATTGAGAAAATGAAGACAAAGCGTTGAAAGAAAACATTTTCATCTTGATTAGCAGTCTTTATTTTCACTCATCCATCTTATTAGATTCTTGATGGGTACAAAAGCTGCAAAAAATATAATTAAGAATTATTGATAAAAGTTGTAGCACTTGTTTTGTAATAAAAAATACAAAGGCATTTTTTAAAGATATGAAATCATGCCACAGATGCTACATGCAAATGTCACTCAAGCACACACAAATATTACAATCTATTAATTGATGGAAACAAGTCCAATTTAGGACTTGTTTCCATCGTACATCCCATTTCAAGCAAAGGAAAGTACAAAAAAATTGTTAGAAAAGAAGTGTTATAAAATAAATAACTACTGTTACAAAAACTTGTTAAAACACAGCAGCCATGAGAATCAATAATGAATTTACAAAATTCAAATCATTAAATAACCGACCACTCTAATTCTTCGTCCGATAGCCTTTGGTGGCAAGTTGCTTTTGAATTTGGCCCTCACAGCTCCACTGCTTCCATGTGGACGAGTAACTTTGCCCCAGATGACTCTCAGATGAGTGGCCTTTTCCCGATTAGGACAGGCGGTCTTCCTATGTGATGAAACAAAGCAGTTAATTTTGTTTCCTTTTGAAACCAGGATTTTATTAAATTTAAAAAATTTAATGCTATATTAAATTCTAAAGAAACCCAGATACAATTAATTGAGGCCTTACTTTTTAGCTCTGTAAACGTAAGCGCATCTTTTGCCCAAATAAAAATCTGTTTCTTTTTTATTGGTGACTCCATCAATTTTCAAGAGAGCTGTATTTTCATGTTGGTTCCTCAGGCCACGTTTGTATCCAGTAAAAACGGCTTTCGCATAAAGCCTGCAAACAAAATATAAATTATTTTATTAGTTATCAATCAAGTCAGGAATGAGCGATAATTAAATTGTACATGTCTAGCGACAAAATAGTGATTTGGCAAGCTTAACCTAACTGAATCCAAGCAATAAAGTTAGTGAATTATTAAAAATTAATTTACGCAAATGCATACGAACCTTCCGGGCTTCTTGACTTTAACTTTAATAACTTTTTTAGTCGACTCACTCATCGCGATCTGCCTGCTCTGTTCAAAGGTATTTTAAACATTTAGTAAGGTCGTTTAACGAAATAATTAATACTTTATTAAAAAAATAATTTAATTTGCAAAAATAAATTTACATTAAAGCGATTAAATTAGATTTCAAATGGCTACCAACAAAAACAAAAAACAACCCAACCTAGCGGTACGTAGGAAAAGGAAAAAAGATAGAAAACATTGATACGTTAGAGAGCTTGGTCTCAACGAATATTATTCAGTTGAAGTAAATTGCCATATACATATATGGTTATGTTAATGATATTTTTTGATAAAACTACATATTTTTAATTTTATTTAAATATTGTCTTAATTAACTTATATAGAGTATATTCTATATATATGTCCTAATAAGTTTTTGAATGTAAAATCAAGTCTTTATAAATTTTTTATACTATCGGTATGCAATAGTTTGGTTTACTTTTTTCTTCAAACACATGTCCAGTTTCACTTTCTACTTTAATTGAATCAAATATTAATTTAATTTTTTGTTTTTCCTTAATAAAAAAATTCGAGTCTTTATCTGTAGTCATTGTTCGGCATATAATATTATTAATTAAGTTATAATGCCTGCTCAATGTTACATATGTTCCGGAAAGGCAGTTTTCAAAAGGCCTAAAAATGTGAGTAAATCACTAAATTAAAAATACTACTAAAACTAAAAGAGTAAAACTAATCTCACTAATAATAAATCAGTCAAGCAATCTTTTTTCAATTTTATTTAATCTTAAATCAATTATCAATTTTTTATTTAGTTTTTAATTTAAATTATAATTATAGTATTATACTATTTATTTAATTTATTTAGTTAGAAGATTATTCCATTTTAAATTAAATGTTCTCTTGTCAAGAGCCAGGCAATATGTAAAGAATGTTTTTTTGAAAAGTTTGAGAAGGAAATACACGAAACCATCATTAATAACAAAATATTTGCCAAAGGAGACAAAGTTGCTATCGGGGCCTCTGGAGGAAAAGGTAATATTCTGAATTATTACTAATAATAAATTTTTAAATCTGCTTTTGCTTTTTTTGGCTCTTTTCTCTGGAACTCTCTACCTCCTTCTCTGACTGCTTCTTCATCACTTGTGAAGTTTAGAGCGGATCTCAAGACCCATCTGTTTGCAAAATTCATTGAGGAGCGCTTTATAAACTAATTGATTGATAATATTCACTTTCATTTTATTAATTTAATTTGGTAATTCTATTCATTACTTCACCGTGCTTTTAAAGCATTAGTCTCTAAATGACTAAACTTAACCCCAAAATTTAGATTCAACAGTTCTGGCTTATGTATTAAACAAATTAAACCAGCAGTACAAATATGAAATACAACTTGTGTTGTTGTCAATTGATGAGGGTATCAACGGATACAGGGATGATTCTCTAGAGGTGTGTATTTAAAAATGTATGTGTTTTGTATAATATGCATGAATACTTATGTATGCTTATGTATGTATGTATGCAGGCTTGTATATATGTATGTATGTGTGTGTGTGTGTGTGTGTGTATGTTTTTATTTATGTATGTACGTAAGTATGTATGTATGAACCCATAATTGATTAAAACTATAAGGAAATAATAATCATATCTGGGTTCAGCTTTAATCTATGTTAAACAGTATGTATGTATGTACGTACGTATGTATGTATGTATGTGTGTGTGTATGTATGTATGTATATGTATGTATGTATGTTTCTTAATGTTCTCTCTTAATGTTTCATTTATCAAATGAATGACAGACAGTAAAAAGAAATGAGATTGAGTACAATCTGCCATTGAAGATTCTGTCATACAAAGTTTGTCCAAAATTCTAACTGCAGTTAAATGCTTGTATTAATATTAATCGTTATTATTATTATTATTTTTATGATAATTAATATAAAATAAATAATAATAATATAAATAATAATAGTAATTTTTATCGTCTTTAGGACTTATACGGCTGGACAATGGATGAGATAGTTAAAGAGATTGGACTGAAGAATAACTGTTGGTCATAATAACTGTGAATAATATTAAAACATAATACTAATAATAAGTAATTATGATAATAATATATAATAATAAAAATAATAAATAATAATAATAAATAATAATAATAAATAATAATAATAAATAATAATAATAATCACAAAGGTACATTTTGCGGTGTATTTCGGAGGCAGGCATTGGATCGAGGTGCCATGATGTTGGACTGCAATAAGGTTGTGACAGGTTTGTAAATTATTACTTAATAATTATATTATAACGATAATAACAACAATAATAATAATTATTATTATTATTGTTATTATTATTTTTCTTCTTCTTCCCTACCATTAGGCCACAATGCAGATGACATAGCTGAGACAGTTATCATGAATGGCAAGTGATTTGTTTCTATGATACTAAAAACTCTATAACTACTACTACTATTAATTATTATTATTATTATTATCATAATATTAATAATTATAATTATAATTTGAATAGTTCTGAGAGGCGATGTTGCGAGGTTAAGAAGGTGTATGGCCATAATGACGGTTGGTTCTGCTCGCTGACGAAGGAATATGAAAAGACTAACGATGATAACGATGATGATATTGGCAATGATGACGATGACGACGATGATGATAATTATATTAATAATAACGACGATTATGATGACGATGATGACGACTATGATGATGATGATGATGATGATGATGATGATGATAACAACCAGGGGTCAGAGGGCACGCTACCTAGGTGCAAGCCGTTCAAGTACACCTACGAGAAAGAGATAGTGATGTTAGTGAGAGAGTGAGTGAGTAGGAGAACGATGATGATGACGATGATTTGATGATGATAGCGATGATGGTGATGATGATGATGGTAAACGGTGTTCGTGATGGTAATGATGTTAGTAAATGATGTTTATGATGAATGTTTTAAATGGTTTTTCTGGTAACACTCGCGGTGAAATTGATAACGATCGGTTAGAGCAGCATGAATGATAATAGTAATGAAGGATTGTGACGTCATCCAGGTACGCCTACTTCAAACGCCTTGATTACTTCTCGACAGAATGTTCTTATTCGCCGAACGCTTACAGGTGTTTTTATAATTATATAAATTACTGATGACGACGACGACGACGACGACGATGATATCACTAATGCAAACAACTTAATGATGAAGCGTCACCAAGAAGTCGAACGCACACCCAACCTTATTTCGCTTAATTCTATCTTTTTGACATTCAACAAATTGTTTCATGTAAAATTATTTTTCCAAGAGGAAATGCTAGAGCGTATATAAAAGATTTGGAAAGAATTAGGCCGAGTTCTATACTGGGTCGGTTGGCTGGTCGGTTGGTTGATTGGTTGGTTGAATGGTTGATTGTCATTATCATCACCAGCATCGACATTATTATCACCATCCTCATCAGATATAATTTACTCTGGCGAAAGTTTATCATTCAAAGATGACGTCAAAATGCCTACACAAGGTTGGACAAATTATCAATCAATCAGTCAATCAATCAATCAGTCAATCAATTACAGGAAAGTGTTCGAGGTGTGAGTACGTATGCAGTCAGCCAATTTGCAAGGCATGCGTTCTTTTGGAAGGCTTGAATAAGGGTCTGCCTAAGTTAGTTGGTTGATTGATTGATTGACTGATTGGTTTGTTGATTGATTGATTAATTGCTTGATTGGTTGTCCGACTGATTTACTTCAAAGATACGGTATTGGGAAGCATCACAAGAAGAACAAACAGCAACATCAACATTCTACAAGTGAAACTTCCTATTGAATTGAAACGGCGTCTTCTTATTTTACGATTAACTTTTCCATCATTTCAATCCACAATTTTTAACATTTCGACCGTTCAGAAAATGCAGGAATGTTTCAATTTTGTAATGTTTCGCTAAAGTTGGGGTAAAGTTTTCTCGTTATTTCGTTCACTCGTTCGTTCGTTCATCCGTTCGTTCGTTATCTCGTTTGTTCGTTCATCCGTTCGTTCGTTCTCGTATTCTTCATAAATATATATGACCTGACTAATTAAAAAACATTAAATAAAACTTATAAAATAGGATGGGTAATTCGCGGTGAAACCGTTGGAGGAAATTAAGTCATGGCAGTAAATCAGCTGGTATAAAGGTTATATTCAATTCCTATCAAATAAATTTTACCAAATATCCTACGCAGGCAAATCTAAATACATATATATATATATACGTAGTTTTAATACATTTATAAAGTTGTATTTACACATTCAAATTGTACAATTGTGTTATGGTGTAGTCTCAAATTATTTTGAATTCTCTTTGAAAATATTAAACTTTTTACTATGTACTAGTTACGTTATCAACAATTTAAAAAAAATTTCAATTCGATTTCATCGCGATATCGATGATGATGATTGTGACCTGATTAAAAAGCATCAAAAATTTTTTTTAAATAGGATGGAGAATTTGTTATATTGGGATGTTCGTATATAAAGCGAGCAAAATTTTAATATAAAAGCGCTTATAAATCTACGCATATTGGCTCGGCTTGGCTTGGCTTGGCTTGGCTCGGCTTGGAATTGGATGTCAAGCAAGGTGTGGTCTCAAACTATTTTGAATTCTCCCGAAAAATTTGAACTGCGTGCGTACATGTGTAGTACTGATTACTGTTGCTTCTATAGTGAATTTATATTATATATTATATATATATATATATATATATATATATAAAGTCACTAGAATCTATGTATACAAATAATTAATAAGATTATATGTTTATATAAAAAGAAATATAGCAGATTCAACCAGCCAATCAGAAAATTTCGAAGGCGTTCGTTCGATGACGTCAATTTAGTACGGTTAGCATTGTGGTTAAGACTGTATAATAGTGTAGCATATACATTAAATAAGTTTTTTACCGATATGAATGATTGAAATGATTAAAATGTATGGTTGAAACGAGTATAAATAGGGGCTGAGACAACATCCAAGTCAGATCAGGCATTCTGCCTCGCTTGAAGCAGTCTGTCTGATCTCATTTATTTTATTTTTTAATTTTTATTTATTTTTTTATATAGAGTTATATATGTTGCCTGTGGTTTGTATGTTGTATTTTTTTATATTTTAGGTGGGTTCTTTAGCGGTTGCTCATACAAACATACATACATCATGTTTGTTTGTGTGGTAGTATTTTATGTTCTGTTTTACTCTTTTTTCTCTTTCTTCATGAGTCTTGAGTTAAGTTAATGAAGCATAGGTAGGTGAGATTGAGATTAATTTATTATATAGGTAGGCTAGGGCATAAGGTAATTTAGTTGCATAGGTAGGTTAGGGACTATTCTTTTACTCTATTTGGTGGTGTGTTTTTTGTTTTGTGTTTTTTTTTGTTTTGTTTCACACCATACATATATCAGGTACGCGGTGGTTCCTGGTTTTAGTGGGATTTTTATTGATTGAATGTGATAGTATGTATGATTATATAGAGTTATATAGAGTTATATAGAGTTATATAGAGTTATATAGAGTTATATAGAGTTATATAGAGTTATATAGAGTTATATAGAGTTATATAGAGTTATATAGAGTTATATAGAGTTATATAGAGTTATATAGAGTTATATAGAGTTATATAGAGTTATATAGAGTTATATAGAGTTATATAGAGTTATATAGAGTTATATAGAGTTATATAGAGTTATATAGAGTTATATAGAGTTATATAGAGTTATATAGAGTTATATAGAGTTATATAGAGTTATATAGAGTT
>NW_008703617.1:989623-996019 GCF_000326865.2 Helobdella robusta | reverse complement strand
GGCATTACGTAGGTGGTGGGGTGGGTGCCGATTGGCCAATGAATTGGGCTCTTGAGTTTTGTAATTTTTAGGTAAGCTAGGGCTTAATTGTAATGAATAGGTAAGTTGAGGGTACGATAGCCGATAGACTCTGAATTTCAAAGTCCCTTGTCAGAGGTAAGCCTTGGTGGCCAGTGGTGAACCGGCAATGGTTTACTATCCGGACGGCAATGGTTTACTATCTGCACGGTAATGATTTACTATGCGGCACGGCCATAGTCTACTACCCGCACGGCTTCCGGACGGCAAATGGTTTACTATCCGCACGGCAATAGTCTACTATCCGCACGGCAATGGTTTACTATCCGGTGCCCTGGCTGTCGGTGAACCTCTGTGCAAGGAGGGAGAATGAAGGGGACTTTCGACTATCGTACCATTAATTCATAGATTAGTTAAGGTAATTGAATAGGTAAATAGGATTATTTTTATTAGGCTATTTGAGACGCAGGCAACGCTAAGCTTTCTGATGAGAATCTTCTCTTTATTTTTCTCCATCAACACGGGCTGTGTTCCAACAACAATCTCGAGGAGGACTGGCACCAGTTTCGGAGGACAACGTAGGAACCGGACCGCATTCAACATTCTGCCTTTGTCGAATGGACGACGGTAAGTTTTTTTTTACATTTTAATCTCTTTATTAATTTAAAATATTATTTATTTGACATTATTTTCATTTTATATTTCTTTTTCTTCTAAGATTCTAACATTCATTTACTACTACGCAAATAAAAAAATTTGTCTACAGAATGATGAGAGGTGGGCAGTGGTGGGCGTCAGCACGTTTCAGATGGTGGTCTCATGATGATTTACGTATGAGGATGGTGGTGTATAAAGAATCAGCTCGTTGGCTGTTCGACTAACACTCTGAAGTTCGGATGAAATCTTGTGTGCCGACCAGATGATGGTGGTCGGTGCAATGGAGTACAGTAACGACGATTTTTGAAGTAAGGTTTAGTTATATTTTTTAATTTCATTCATTCATTCATTCATTCATTCATTCATTCATTCATTCATTCATTCATTCATTCATTCATCCATCCATCCATCCATCCATCCATCCATCCATTCATTCATTCATTCGTTTTATCACTCAATCTTTCAAATTATTTTTCCATTAATACATTTTTTTAATCATTGAAACAATGATTGATTACTTAATTAATTCATTCACTCACTCAGGCTTTCAACATTTTGCCTTTGTCGAATGGACGAAAGTGAGTTTTTTTTTTTACATTTTACTCTCTTTATTATTTTAAAATATTATTTATTCGCCATTATTTTCATTATATAATTATTCTTCAAAGATTCTAACATTCATTTACTACTACGCTAATAAAAAAATTTGTCTACAGAATGATGAGAGGTGGGTTGTGGTGGGCGTCAGCACGTTTCAGACGGTGGTCTCACGATGATCGTTCCGATGATAATTCGAAGATGACAATAAGAAGTGTCTGGAGAGTACACGCGCGCACATTTACATACACATACATCAATACAACACACACATACACAACATCCATTCATTCGGTGTCGTTGTTATGTTTCTCTTCTATTTTCTTTACCGGACTTAATTTAATTCATAGGTAAGTTAGGGATTGAGATGAGTTGAACAATCGTAGGTAGGCTAGGGCTTAACATTAGTTAAAAAGTTTCAAGTAAAATAAAAACGCTAAAATTTGTAAAATAAAATACCTGAAACGTTCAAAATTTCTAAAACGTAGAAATACAAATTTGTAGGTAGGTGAGTTGAGTTAATTAATGATTATAAGTAAGCTAGGGCCCTGAGAGTAATTTAATTGTAGGTAGGTGACTGACTACTTCTTACAAGTTTTTTGTGATGTGTTTGTTTGTTTTCGCTTCACAACACCACACCAACAAAACAAACTACATTTCATTCTCGTCGTCGCCTTAAATTTTACCAATTTGAACAATCTTTTTAATAATGTCTATTTCTTTATTTATTTAATGTTGACTGGTTTCTAGTTTTTTTTAATTTGGTTATATAATTTTTGGATATTTCTTGATTTACTTTGCATATATACACGCATAAATAATTACTGTTTGGTATGTTGATTTAGCCATTATGATATGCTGTGAACTGTTCTTACTAAATGTTCGTGTTACGTGAATCATTCTCCGAGAACTACAAAGAAGTGTGTATAATAATAATGGACAATAATTATTTTTTATCGGTCGATATTTTCTTATATTTGTTTGTTTAAAATTCGAATTTTTTAAAAAATTGACGTTTTTACAATTTTAATTAACCGTCACTTTCCATTTTTGAATGAATTCAAATAAAAGCAACTATTGTGTTTTTCTTTCTTTACTTAAAATCTCGAAATTGTAGATCTGTGCGGTTAAGTGTTTGGTCGTGTCTAAACAAGCCTTGCAAATATTTTTTATTTATTTTTGTTATTTTTTTCGTTTATTTGGTTCATTCAATTTGGTTCATTGATTGGTCGATTTGTTGGTTGATTAGTTGATTGAATGAATGGTTGGTTGATTGGTTGGTTGGATGATCGATCGATCGATCGATTGATTGATTGATTGATTGATTGATTGATCTCATAGTATTGTATAGGGTACATGAAAAAAAATCCGATTAAGCCAACCTACAACTTTAGTAAGCCACTGTTTTTCACCAGACAAAAGCAATTATTATATTCAAATTTTTTTAGTCTTTATTATTGCAGCTCTGACATTAATTATACGCGCAGAGCCACTTACAATGTTGCAAATTAACAAAAATAATTTAATAATACAGAATTCTATTAAATAAAATTAGGTAGAATTACTGCAATGTTTTAAGCATATTAAGTCAAGTAAATATTTCATATAGCTTGCTCTTTAAAACCCATGCAATTTCGTAAGCCAATAACCCAAGTTATTTAATTAAATATAATATAATTATATAGAATATAATTTATTCTAGTTATATGTATATATGTTTATTTATGCCAAAGTATGTCAAGGTGTAAAATCTCACCTTAGCGAGTTGCAACTATTAGCGAGACCTTACCTGAATACATACTCCAGGCAGGCAAGAAATTAATTGATTAAGAATTAAAATCGATGTTAAATGTGTTAAATTGAAATAAAACCAAATAATTTTGTTTGTATTAGTTTGCGTATATTTGAATTTTGCATATATTTGCTTAGGCTGTTTGTTTAGTCTCTAATGCATTTTAATAGTTAATTAATTTAATTAATTTTTTTATTTAATTAATTATATTTATTTGGCAGTTTTTAATAGTTAGTAAGTTAGTTATGAGTTAGGCCATTAATAAAAGCATTTAAAGATTAAACTAAGAAAATAATTATATTAATTTTAAATGATAAAATTTATAAATATTGTATAAAAAAACTGTATATTATATAGGTATAGTTGTAATTTAGTACTACCTACATGATTAAACATAAATTAGTTAAATTAAATTAGCATTAGATTAGGGATTATTTAAAAATTAGGGGAAGTCCCCAAGTTACTTCTATCATCATTAAGACATTAATGACTGAAATGATGGTATATATTAATAATTAGTAATTGAATATTTGTGTTTATATTATAATTATATGCAACAATTAGGTTTTCAAATTTTTCCATTTTAATTTAAAAATTTGTATTATTTAATTTTTATATATTTTAATTTATTTATTTTATTATATATTTTTTTGAAACCACAGAAGATTGAAACAAAAAAATCCATTGTCATATAAAATAAATAGATAAATAAGTAATAACATTAACAAGAATACAAATAGAAACATTACTTAAGACTTGTTTCTCCCAATGCTATGGTTATACTACACAAGGTATGTGTAAATTATAATAATAATTTATATATGTATGTGTTTGTGTATGTGTGTGTGTTTTTGTGTGTGTGTGAGTATATGTATGTGTGTGTGTGTGTGTCTGTAGATTTGTATCTTTGTTAGCTTTGCATGATGGCTTATATATGTATAGTTGATGATTGTTCTCATACTTTGTCATACCAACGGATTACCGATTTAATAAATTACCAAATCAATCAATCGATGAACCAATCAATTAACCAAATCAACCAATCAATGAATCAATCATAGGGTGACTACGTATGGTACGACGATGAGGGGGCCAGTGGGGAGTTTGATTTGTCCGTAGGGGGTGTGGTCAGCCATGTTGACCACACCAGAGTCTGCATTAGGACTGACGACAATAAGGTTGTGATGATGATGATGATGAGGAGGATGATGATGATTCTGATTGTAGTTTTTTATTAAACTATTGAACAAGATGACGTAGATGACCATCGTAAAAGTCATCGGCGTCATCACTCGTATCACTCGCTCGCTCACTCTAAACAAACAGGAACTAGTGTTGACCTCCGAGCGCCAAAGGTCAAAGGTCAGACAGATGCACGTGACCTCGATTGAAGGGGTCGAAGATATGATTCAACTCGGTGACCTCAACGTGGCCGGGATTTTGAGGAATCTTCTTTTGAGATATCGAGACGATTTGATTTACGTAAGTTGTGATTGGTCGGTTGATCTCTTGATAGAAAGGACTCGTATTTGATTGGTTGATTGTTACTGACTGAAGCACACACACATACACACACACACACACACACACACACATACGCGCACACACATATACGCACACACATGCACACATACATACACACACATGCATACATTCACACACACACACACGCAGACGTACACGGGTTCCATTTTGGTGGCCGTCAATCCATACAAAACTCTGTCAATTTACGGCAGTGAACAAATCGAGATTATAAAGGCAGGAAGATTGGAGAGTTACCACCGCACATATTTGCTGTTGGTTGATTGTTGCTGTCGTTGTTATTGTTGTTGTTGTTGTTGATGTTATTATTATTGTTATTCTTGTAGTTGTTGTTATTATAGTTGTTGTAGTGGATGTAATTGCTGTTGTTATAGTTGTTGTAGTTGTTGTATTAAATGTATTTTTGTTGTAGTTGTTGTAGTGGATGTAGTTGTTGTTGTAGTTGTTGTTTCCACGGTTACTTCCATTTAGGTTGGTGACAATTCCTACCACAACATGCAGAGGTACAATCTGGATCAGTGTATCATAATCAGGTTTGTTATCATTATCTTCTTCCTCTTCGTCATCATCACCATCAGCACCGCCACCACCACCACCACCATCATCATTACCACCACCACCACCATCATCACCACCACCACCATCATCATCATCATCAGCGGTGAGTCAGGAGCTGGAAAGACTGAAAGCACGAAATTAATTCTACAATTTTTGGCTGCTGTTAGCGGCCAGCATTCGTGGATTGAACAGCAAATATTGGAGGCTAATCCGGTGATGGAAGGTTGGATGGCTTGCTGGTTGATTGGTTGGCTGGTTGATTGGTTGGCTGGTTGATTGGTTGGCTGGTTGGCTGATTGATTGGTTGGCTGGTTGGCTGATTGATTGGTTGTGACTGACTGACTGAATGAATGACCGACTGGCTAATTGTTTGATTGGTTGGTTAGTTGAGTGATTGAATGATTGATTTATCAACTAATCAACTAACCAAACAACCAGCTAATCAATCCATCAATCCATCAATCAATCATTCACTCAATCATTCTATCAACCAACCAATCAATCGATGGGCAGCATTCGGAAACGCAAAAACAGTGAAGAACGATAATTCAAGTCGATTCGGAAAGTACATAGATATAAATTTCGACGATCGTGGAACTATTTCCGGCGCGCGCATAGAACAATATTTACTGGAAAAATCTAGGATCGTCTATCAGGTGTTTCTCCAAAGATATTTAAATTTTATATAAATTTATTTAGCTCGTAATTAGTAGTAGTAGTAGTAGTAGTAATAGTAGTAGTAGTAGTAGTAGTAGTAGTAGTAGTAGTAGTAGTAGTAGTAGTAGTTATAGTAGTAGTAGTAGTAGCAGTAGTAGCAGTAGTAGTAGCAGCAGTAGAGTAGTAGTAGTAGCAACAACAGCAATAATAATAACCACAATCAGAATCACGATGAGAGAAACTACCATATATTCTACTGCTTGCTTGCGGGTCTCTCAAATGATGAGAAGAGGAGACTGGATCTGAAGAGCGCTCAAGACTATTACTATCTCGTACAGGTGCTGCTGATGATGATGATGACGACGATGATGATGATGACGACAACGATGATGATAACGATGATCATTATCATCATCGTTGTCGTCGTCATCATTATCACGATCGCCAGGGCGGTGACGTCACGTGTGACGGAAGAGACGATTCGAAGGAGTTCTTCGGCGTCTGTTCGTCCATGAAAGTCTTAATGTTTACAGATGATAACATAGCCGATATCATTAAGGTGGCGATGATGATGG
>NW_008703617.1:969081-988910 GCF_000326865.2 Helobdella robusta | reverse complement strand
TAATATTAAGCATAAAGGCGAGTGTTATTAAATTCGTTCAATCATTTGTTCATTCATTCGTTTATTCGTTTGTTCGTTCGTTCATTCATTCATTCATTCATTTATTCATTCATCCATTCATCTAGCAACCATGTTTGAGAACATGGACGCCACTGAGTTGGTCGGTGTCGATTCATTAAATAAGGCTTGTAAGCTCTTACAGGTTCGTTCCTTTGTTCATTCGTTCGCTCGTTTGTTCATTTATTCACTCATTCACTCACTTAACTCATTCATTCACTCATTCATACGCCCTTAACAACACCAACCAGTCAAATAGTTCATCCATTGATACACCGACCAATTAATTTTTAATCGGCACATCCCTAGTTGGACTCCACCCATCTCCACTCGGCCCTGACCACACGGACAATACTGACCAGAGGTGAATCGGTGATTACCACGATGACCAGCCAGACCAGCGCAGACGTCAAAGACGCCTTTGTTAAAGGTGTCTACGGACGAATGTTTGTCTGGATTGTTGACCGGGTTAACGAAGCCATCTGCAAGCCGTCTGGTTGGTTTGCTGTTGTCGCTGTTGTTGTGGTGGTGTTGTGGTGGTGTTGTTGCTGTTGTTGCTGTTGTGGTTGTTGTTGTTGCTGTTGCAGTTGTTGCTGTTGTTGTTGTTGTTGTTGCTGTTGTTGCTGTTGTTGCTGTTGTTGTTGTGGAGATGGTGGTGACGATGATGATGTTGTTGTGATGATGACGTTTTCAGGTAGCCATGACAACAATTCCTCCAACAACAGCAACAATAGCAGCAGCAGTCAGAAACGCCATATTGATGACGTCAGAACGAGATCCATTGGAGTCTTGGATATTTTTGGATTTGAAAACTTCGATAATAATAGGTGGTTATGAAGATGGTGATTTTAATGGGGTGGTAGTGAGGATCATAGTTATGATGACGATGATAATGGTGACGAAACGACGACGATGATGATGATGACGATGATGACGTTGATGATAATGATGATGACGATGATGATGACGATGACGACTACAGCTTCGAGCAGCTCTGCATCAACTTCGCCAATGAGAACTTGCAGCAGTTCTTTGTTCAGCACATTTTCAAACTGGAGCAGGTAAGAGAAGATGACGATGATGATGGTGATGATGGTGATGATGATGATGAGGGTGATGATTATGATGATGATTGTAATTGTGATGATGAAGATTGTGATGATTGTGATGATGATGATTGTGATGATGATGATGGACACCGGACTAACCCTAACCGCCCCCACACCCCCACACCCCCACACCCTCACCATCACTATCGTTGCCAATAGGAGGAGTACAACCATGAGATGATAAACTGGAGAACGATAGAGTTCATCGACAACCAAGATGTCCTTGACCTTATTGCTGTCAAACCGCTGAATCTGTTGGCGTTGGTCGATGAGGAGAGTAAATTTCCGAAAGGTTGGTTGATTGGCTACTGTCTGATTGAATGATTGACTACTGTCTGATTGGTTGATTAGCTACTGTCTGATTGGTTGATTAGTTGGTTGATTGATTGGCTACTGTCTGTGGCTACTGTCTGATTGGTTGATTGGTTGGTTGATTGATTGGCTACTGTCTGATTGGTTGATTGGTTACTGTTTGATTGATTGGCTACTGTTTGATTGATTGGTTGGTTGGTTGATTGATTGGCTACTGTCTGATTGGTTGGTTGATTGATTGGTTGGTTGGTTGGCTTGCTGGCTATCTTTTTCAGATCAATTAGTTGGTTGTCTGGTTGTCTGGTTGGTTGGTTGGTTGTCTGGCTGATTGGTTGTCCTATCACAACTACGACAATAATGAAGATGATGACGACGATGACGAAAGTGATGATGAAGATGATGACGAAAATGATGATGAATATGATGATTTGAGTGGCTGGTCGTTTGAGTGGCTGATGGACGAAACGCGGAAACAGGCACGGACATGACGCTACTATCGAAGCAGCATCAGCAGCACCGCAGCAACAGCAACTACTACAAGCCGAAATCCGAGCATGACTGCTCCTTCGGTATCAAACATTTCGCCGGCGTTGTCTTCTATGACGCCAGGGGTTCGTCCTCTTTGATTGAGTGATTGAATAGGTGGATGAACGAATGAATGAGTGAATTGATAAGTGAATGAATGAATGAGTAAATGAATAAATGAATGAATGAGTGAGTGAATGAATGAGTGAGTGAGTGAATGAAAAAGTGAGTGAATGAATGAATGAGTGAATGAATGAATGAATGAATGAATAAATGAATGAATAATTGAATGAATGAATAAATGAATGAATGAATAAGTGAATGAATGAATGAATGAATGAATGAATGAGTGAATGAATGAATAAATGAATGAATGAATGAATGAATGAATGAATGAATGAATGAATGAATGAATGAATGAATGAATGAATGAATGAATGAATGTATGAATCAGGTTTCCTGGAAAAGAACAGAGATACGTTCAGCCTTGACCTCCTCCACGTCATCCAATCATCCTCCTTCAAATTTCTCGTTGACCTCTTTAAGAAAGATTTATCTATTGTTAGTTGTCACCATCATCATCATCATCATAATCATCATCATCATCATCATAATCATCGTCATCATCATCATCGTCATCATCATCATCATCATCGTCATCATAATCATCATAATCATCATCGTCATCATAATCATCGTCGTCATCATCATCATTATCATAACCATCATCGTCGTCATCATCATCATGACCATCATCATCACCAATCAGGGTGTTGAAACCCGCAAGAAATCTCCAACACTTGGCTTCCAGTTCAAGAGATCTTTAGAGTCCCTGATGAGGGCACTGAACAGCTGCCAGCCATTTTTTATAAGATGCATCAAGCCTAACGAAGTTAAAAAACCGATGGTGGGTTATGAGGATGATGATTCAATCATTCACTCATCCATTCATTCATCTATCCATCTATCTATCCATCCATCCATCCATCTATCTATCCATCCATTCGTCCGTCCGTCCGTTCGTCCGTCCATCCATCCATCCATCCATCCATCCATCCATCCATCCATCCATCCATCCATCCATCCATCCATCCATCCATCAATCCATCCGTCCAGACATTCGATAAGGAATTATGCGTGAGGCAGTTGCGCTACTCAGGAATGATGGAGACCATCAGAATCAGGAGGGCTGGGTATCCCATCAGGCATCTGTTCCGGAATTTTGTGGAAAGGTTATGCTGATGATGATGGTGATGATGATGGTGATGATGATGGTGGCGAGGATGGTGGTGATGATGGTGATGATCATATTGATGGCGATGATGAGGATGATGATGATTGGAGATTAATTGTAACCATGTCATCATGTTAACAGTAAATTATAATGGTAGTGATTGATGTATGTAGGCTGGGTTCGTTGTTAAATATTGAAATAAAAGGCATTCGGCGCTATATAAATGATTATATTCTTTCTTTTTGTTAGTAATATTGTCATCCTAATCCACATCATCATCATAATCATGATCATCATCATCGTCATCATCAGATATCGAGTTTTGTTGCCTAGCAACTTGTCTCACACGTTAACGCGTGATAATAATGATGACGAGATGATGAAGAAGATGGCGATGATGATATGCACTGCTGCCCTAGGAGAGATGGATTACCAACTGGGTAGAACTAAAGTCTTTCTTAAGGTTTCTTTGCTGATTGGTCAGCTGGATGGCTGACTGCTGATTGGTTGACTGGGTGGCTGACTGATTGCTGATTGGCTGGGTGGTTAGAGTTAGAGACAAATTTCTTTTACAGGATGCACAAGACGTCCAATTAGAACAAGAGAGAGAGAAAAGAACGAAGAGTAAAATAATTCTCATCCAATCAGCGATCAGAATGTGGAGAGAGAGAATGAGGTTCAGGAGGGTGCAGTACGCATGCGTGGTCGTCCAGAAATATTTAAGGGCCCTGGTTGCAAAAAAGAGATATGAAAAGGTGAGGGGGGAAATTTTTTTTGTGTTGGGCACGGTTAGGTGGTTCGGTTAAATTTTTAGAACATTTTGTTGTCCCTGTTTTCAATCATGTTGTTGAAATATTAGCTTTTTCAATTGTCGTTTTTTGATCATCGTCATCATCGTCATCAACAACAACCACAACATCATCATCATCATCATCGGCGTCATCAACAACAACAAAACATCATCATCATCATCATCATCATCAGATGAAGAATGGTTATTTGAGACTGCAGGCTCTCTGCAGGTCTCGCGTCCTGGCCTCACATTTTGTCTTCATGAGGTCGAGGATTATGTCTGTACAGGTATGTGCGCTGGTCTGTCTGTCTTTTTATGTGTGTGTCTGTGTCTATCTGTCTGTCTGTGTATGTCTGTGTGTGTGTCTGTGTCTATCTGTGTGTGTGTGTCTGTGTCTATCTGTCTGCCTGGGTGTGCGTCTGCAGACACGTTTGTCTCACTATTAGTGTGACATCATCGTCGTTATCACTATCATCATCGTCATCTTCTTCATCTTCGCCATCATTACCCTAGTCAGAATCATCATCATCAACAACAACAACAACTACGTCACAATCATCATCGTCATCATCATGAACGTCACAATCATCATCATCATCATCGCCAGAGAATTTCCAGAAGTTATTTAGAGAAGCGTACCCACCGACAGCGTTTGAAGGGCGTCATCGTCCTCCAGGCAGGGGTCAGGATGCTTCTAGCTCGATCTCTCTATCAGAGGATGAAAAGAGAGGTAATGATGACGATCTTCATGGGGATGATAACGATTGCTGTTATTATTATTATTATTATTAATGCATAATTAAATATATCTTTCACTCCTATGCACTTGTAACGTCATCGAGCTTAGGAGGATCGTACATTTCATTAAAACTCAATTTTTATTAAACTTCATATTATTTGTCATTTCTTATTTCTTATTATTTTGAATTTTATTTTGTCGATTGAATAAATAAAATATATTCACATTATTATTATTATTATTATTATTGTTATTATTATTATTATTATTATTATTATTATTATTATTATTATCATTACCATTATCAGCACCAGAAAAAGTTGGCATCGTACGAGCAGATGTTGTCGGAAGAGGGAGTGATGAGGAAGAAGATGCCGGCTGAGAGGGCTAGGCAGGAAGCTGAGAGGCTGCACAAGGTCGAATGGATGAATGAATGAGTGATTGAGTGAATTAATAATTAAATGAATGAACGAAAGAATGATTGAATGAATGAGCATTCACATGAATGAATTACTTAGTGAGGGTTCACTCACAATGATCATTTTCAGGAACGCCTCAGACGAATCGCCATGGAAACTGAACAGGAAGAAGGTCTCATCCAATCAGAAGCGGCCAGCAAGATGCTGATGATAGAGAGAGCGGAGAAAAGAAGGAAAGACCCGATTGACGATTCTAAAATCGTCGACGAAATGTTCGGTTTCATCGACACTCAAAGTAACATCTCTGGATTTTCTGGTGGGGTGGGGCCCAATAAAGAGGGCGCTAGTAGAGGGGGCATGGCCAATGAGGCCCCTTTGGCTTTTAGGGTGGGTTTATGAGGGCGAAATGTTTTTCGTTGGTTTTATTTTTATGTAGATATGAAGGATTGGTTGAGTGCTTGGCAGATTAAATGATGAATTGTATGTTGAGTAGATAAATAAATAATTAATTAATAAGGACTTGGAGGAAAGCAGGCTGAGATCCTTACAGCAGCAGCAGGCATCCAGCAAAGTTAGACCGAACCGCAGCAACAACTTCCAAAGCGAGCTTGATGATGACGACGAGAGGGAAAACTTTGCTGATGGTGACGACGACGACGACACCGATGACGTCGCGAAATATCGATTTTCCAAATTCGCCGCCACCTACTTTCAAGAAAATTCGCCAACGAGTTTTGTGCGGAAGGTTTTGAAGCAGCCACTCCTGCCACTGAAAAGCGAAGGCGACCAATTGGTGAGAGAAAGAGGCTTCAAAGTTAACAAACAAACCCGCACACACACACACACACACACACAAACACTCACACGTACGTAGACACGTACAAACAAAGGCACATACAAATACACAAATACACACGCACATACACACACGCACACACACACACGTACACACACGCACACACACACACAAAGGCACATACGAATACACAAACATTTTTCAGGCAGCTTTGGCTGTTTGGGTGACAATTTTAAGATTTATGGGAGATCTACCGGAGCCTAAGTTCCCGAGCTCGTTAAATGAACAAGTACGATTATGTATACATAAATAAATAAATCATCATCACCACCATCATCATCATCATCATCATCATCATCATCATCATCATCATCAAGGACACCACGCCTGTGATGACGAAAATTTACTCCACGCTCGGTCGGAAGTTCAACCGGAAAGACATCGAACTTGCCCAGAAGATGGGCATGGAACTTGTGAGTGATGGGAGGATGGATGGATGGATGGTGGTAGTGGGATGAAGGAATAAAAAAATTGATTGATTGATGGGTGGTTTGTTGAATTAAGTTACGAAATTTGTAATCATAGAAACAAATTAATGTTTGAACGACAGACAGAATGAGTGGATAAATGAATGAATGAATGAATGAACGAACGAACGAATGAATGAACGAATGAATGTAGGAAAAAGAACCGATGCAAACTGGGAGAGATGGGAAGACAAGCGTGAGGAAGAAAATTGTGTCTTTGACATTGAAGAAAAAATCTAAAATAACCGAACAGGTAACAATAATAAGAACAATAAGAACAATAATAACAATAAGAACAATAAGAACAATAAGAACAATATTAATAATAACTACAACAAGCAACAGCAACAATAGAAATAATAAAAACTATATTTATATTATTTCTCGTCGTCAGGTGGCGAACAAATTGAAAGATGGCGACTACGGTGGGGCCGGCAACGCCCTCCTCGAAGATCGGCCCACCACCAACCTCGAAAAGTTACACTTTATCATCGGTCACGGGATTTTGAGGCCGGAAATTAGGTAGACGGTGATGATGATGATGATTATTGTTATGATGATGATGATGATGATTATTGTTATGATTATGATGATGATGATTATTGTTATGATGATGATTATTGTTATGATTATGATGATGATGCTGATTATTGTTATGATGATGATGATGATGATGATGATTATTGTTATGATTATGATGATGATGATTATTGTTATGATTATGATGATGATGATTATTGTTATGATTATGATGATGATGATTATTGTTATGATGAGGATGATATGATGATGATGATTATTGTTATGAGGATGATATGATGATGATGATTATTATTGTCATGATGATGATGATGATGGTATGATGATGATGATTGTTATGATGATGATGATAATGATATGAGGATGATATGATGATGATTATTATTATTGTGTTGATGATGATGATGATGACAGGATAAAACTTGATAATTTTTAGTTATAACTCATGACTGTATATTTATGTTGATTGTTGATTGTGGGCTTTACGCTAAGCAGAGTGTACCGACGCGTTCGTTCACTCATTCATTCATTCACTCATTCACTCATTCGTTCATTCATCTTTCCATCGATCCATCCACTAACTCATCACTAATCTTCATCATGGCCGTAACTTTCCACAGAGATGAAATATACTGCCAGCTATGCTGCCAACTCACGCAGAATCCAAACAAAACCAGCCATGCTAGAGGCTGGATTTTACTTTCCTTATGTGTCGGCTGTTTTCCACCCACTGATAAAGTGAGAGAGTGTGAGAGAGAGAGAGAGAGAGAGAAAGAGAGTGACTGAGTTATTGAGTAATAATAATGATAATGCTGATGGTTATGGCTAATTTTTTTTTATCTGGTTATATGTACTTTAAAAAATCTAAAAATTCCACCACACTTACTCACGCATCAAACACACACACACACACTCACTCACAAACACAAAAAAACACAAACACACACAAACAAACGCAAACAAACACAAGCAAACAAACATAAACAAACACAAACAAACAAACACAAACAAACACACAAACAAACACACAAACACACACAAACAAACAACGCACAGTTCGTAAAATATCTCCGATGTTTCTTGAAAAGCGGTCCGCCCGGCTACGCGCCATACTGTGATAAGAGGCTGAGGAGAACTTTCGTTAATGGAGCCAGAAATCAACCACCAAGCTGGCTCGAGCTGCAGGTTGTGATTATGATGATTAGGAGGATGATGGCGATGATGTTGGTGATGAGAAGGATGATTATCATAACCCAATCCATACATACACGTACGCATGCACATACACACGCACAAACCCACACCAAACGCAGGCGACAAAACTGAAAAAACCGCTCATCTTATCTGTAACTTTCATGGACGGAAGTACTCGAACTTTGTTGGCTGACTCAGCTACAACGGCTTACGAGCTCTGCTCTCAGCTAGCTGATAAGGTTCAGCTAAAAGATAGATTCGGATTCTCCCTATACGTAGCTCTCTTCGATAAAGTTTGTTGGCTATCCTATAACGGTCACATCAATCAGTTCAATTAATCATTTAGTTCATAAAGCGCTATTTCCGCGATGTTCAACAGCGCTCCTTAATGAATTTTTCAAACAGATGGGTCTTGAGATCCGTTCTGAATTTCGTAAGTGATGGAGAAGTAGTCAGAGAAGGAGGATGAGAGTTCCAGAGAAAAGAGCCAAAAAAGCAAGTGCAGATTTAACCAAACAGTGTTTCACACGAGTTAAGAAGAAGCGAGAACAAGAAGACGATCATAAACCGGGACGTTTAAGTTCAATTAATACACCTGATAAGTATTTAGGAAATAGTTTAGATTGAGACTTATACATAAATGTGCAAATTTTAAAAATTATTCTTTATTTTATAGGTAGCCAGTGCAAGAGAACAAGATAAGGAGATATATGAGAAATGAAACACGAGCAGCAAAAAAAGGATAGAGTGTAGAATCAGAAAGCCCATAGTAGAGCGAGTTACATTAGTCAATCCTAGATAAGACTAACGAAGTAACAAGTAGAAGAAGAGTAGGATTGTCAAGAAAAAGCAAAAATTTTTTTATTCTACGTAGATGAAAGTAAGAACTTCTAGCAGCACTATTAATCTGAGAAGAAAGAGACATGCTTGAATCTAAGATAAAGCCTAGACTACGAAACTTGTGAGAGACATAAAAAGTTTTAGAATCATTGCCAGCACCATCACCATCGTCATCACTATCATCATTACCATCACCATCATCATCATCACCATCATCATCGTCACCATCGTCATCGTCACCATCGTCAGGTCTCATCACTAGGAAGTGGTGGGGATCACATAATGGATGCCGTGTCCCAGTGTGAGCAGTATGCTAAAGGTTGGTTGGTTGGATGGATGGATAGATGGAAAAAACCTAAATAGATCTAAATTAAAAAATCATAATTAGATGTAAATTAAAAAATCCTAAATAGATGTAAATTAAAAAATCCTAAATAGATGTGAATTAAAAAATCCTAAATAGATGTAAATTAAAAAATCCTAAATATATGTAAAGTGAAAAATCTTAAATAAATGTAAATTAAAAATCCTAAATAGATGTGAATTAAAAAATCCTAAATAGATGTAAATTAAAAAATCCAAAATAGATGTAAATTAAAAAATCCTAAATAGATGTAAATTAAAAAATCCAAAATAGATGTAAATTAAAAATCCTAAATAGATGTAAATTAAAAAATCTTAAATAGATGTAAATTAAAAATCCTAAATAGATGTAAATTAAAAAATCTTAAATAGATGTGAATTAAAAAATCCTAAATAGATGAAGACTACATTTATAAAAACGGCCCATATCATGACATTTAATTTAATTTTTGGCCCAGAGCAAGGTGCCCAGGAACGCAATGCACCATGGAGGTTGTTCTTCAGGAAAGAAATTTTTGCTCCCTGGCACGACCCAAATTTTGACCCGGTCTCCACTAACCTGATCTACCAGCAGGTCGTCAGGGGCGTCAAGTTCGGGGAATACCGCTGCGATAAAGTTAGTTTCGCTTTCGGTTCTGCAGTGTCATCATAGTTCCTATCAGATTTTTCGTTGTGATTTTCACTTTTTGCTGTCTGTCTAGATTATTCAGCTATTTGTCTTTGTAATACTTATAGCCACTAACATCACTACCATCATTATAGAGATCCTCATCATAATTATCTTAAGAATCGTCGTCATCATCATGCAATTACCATCATCATCATCATAACTTCAATCATTATCATCACCAGAACGAGGACCTCATCCTGATATCTGCCCAGCAATACTACCTGGTTTACGGTATGGAATACGTCGAGGATCGGGTGCAATCCCTGGTCCCCACCTACATCCCGGACGAGATGATCAGGCCCGATAGGGGCGTCCAGTATTGGGCATCTGTGAGTTTTTGGTCTCATTTACTTACCCTGTATAAATACCCTGTATAAATTCGGTTCACTCTTCTATCAGTCAATCCATTTACTCATCCATTCGTCTATTCATCCGTTGATGTATGAATCTATCAATCCATCCATCCATCCGTCCGTCCGTCCATCCATCCATCCATCCATCCAGGCCATAAAGACAGCCTTACGGTCTTCTTACTTCCAGCAGCTCCACCAATCAACCAGCCTGTCCACGAGCAACAAGTGAGCAAACAAATAATAATAATAAAAATAACAATAGTAGTAGTAGTAATAATAATAATGATAATGGGAACATCTTTTATTTTTCACCATAAAAAACATACAATGATAAAAAAAAATATATATATATATATAAGTTAATGTTAATTAAATAATGCGAAATGATAAAATTTGTAAAAATTGTATAAAATAATATTATAGGCTAAGACCATTTTGCTCATTGTGAAGTTAAGTGCAGAACGGTGAAATATATTTAATTAGCATCATAGCTTGTTCCTGTCACAGTAAATGTCATACGATAATCTTATAACAGTGTTTATCAATTCATCATTAAATGAAAGCGGCCATGGAACTTTAAACAGTGATAATAATGATAAAAATGATAATAATAATAATAACAATAATAACAATAATAATGATAATAACAATAATAATGATAATAATAATAATGATATACAGCGTTACACCAACTTCGGCCATTAGTTCTCGGATAAGACAGGACGTAGTGAACTATGCCAAGTACAAGTGGCCGCTGCTCTTTTCCCGCTTCTACGAGGCATACAAATTCGCCGGACCGAGTCTGCCGAAGAATGACGTCATCATCGCCGTCAACTGGACAGGTTTGTTTGTTTGTTTGTTGATGAAGGTGATGATGCTGACGTGCTGATGGAGTCAGTGAAGGAAGAGATGAATGGATAAACGAATGCGTGGGTAAATGGATGAAAGAATGAATGAATGAATAGATGGATGGATGGATGGATGAATGGATGAATGAATGAATGGATGAATGAATGAATGAATTAATGAATTAATTAATGATAGGTATCTACGTGGTAGACGATAGGGAGAGAGTTTTGTTGGAGTTGAGCTTTCCTGAAGTTACAGCTGTGTCTTGTAGCAGGTTTCTTCATTTATTCAATTCATTCATTCATTTATTTATTTATTTTTTATTTATTAATTCATTCATGCGTTCATTCGTTTAATAATTTGTTCGTTCATTCATTCATTCATTTATTTTTCTCGACAGAACTGGCAAAATGCATGGTCAAAGCTTTACTCTAGCTACTATTAAAGGTAAGTATTTGTTCATCCGTTCATTCATTCATTCATCCATCCATCCATCCATCAATCAATCAATCAATCAATCAATCAATCAATCAATCATCAATCAAGGGGAGGAATACACGTTTACGTCATCAAACTCAGAAGACATTCGTGATCTCGTTGTGACCTTTCTGGAGGGGTTAAAGTCAAGGTCGAAGTATGTCATTGCCCTCATGGACTACAATGCCCCTGGTTTGTTATACGCCTGTTTCACCGTCGTAATCATTATCATTATTATTATTATTATTATTATCACTATCAGCTGATCGACCCGACCTACTTAGCCTGCGTCGAGGTGACCTAATTATACTAGACCACGACCAAACTGGCCAATCGTTGATGAGCTCTTCCTGGTCCTCTGGCCAATCAAATCGTTCCAATTTAAAAGGTTCGTTGTGAGTGAATGAATGAATGAATGAATGAATGAATGAATGAATGAATGAATGAATGAATGAATGAATGAATGAATGAATGAATGAATGAATGAATGAATGAATGAATGAGTAATTAAAAGAATAACTGAACTATTATGATTATAATTGTAGCGTGGATGAACAATATTTTCAGGAAACTTTCCGACTGAAAACGTGTACATACTACCGACAATAACAAAACCATCTCCAGAGATATTGGTTGGATCATCATCATCACCACCACCATCATCATTATCATCACCATCGCAATCATCATCATCGTCGTCGTCATCATCTATCTAGTCTATCTATCCATCAATCATCATCACCACCACCATCATCATCACCATCCACTTAGTCTATCCATCCATCCGTCACCACCACCACCACCATCATCATCATCCACTTGGTCTATCCATCCATCCATCATCATCACCACCACTTTCCAGCAGCATCTCTTTGAAAGTCAATCCTCATTGGACGAAGGCAACCAACATCATCATTATCATCACCATGGTGATACTGGTAATAGTAGTAGTCGTGGGGGTATTGCCGGTGGTGCTGATGATGGTGATGATGACAGCCACAACCATCATACCTTGGAAGCTTACTCTCTGGAGCATTTTAGGTTTTTGACGTTGATGATGATGATGATACTTGATGATGATGATGATGGTGGTGATGATGATGACGACGACGATGATGTAATTAGAATGAAGTTTATGAACTCATTAGCATCTTTTTAGCTGTCAGCATCACCATCTTTCTTTCGTCATTATCATTATAATCGTCATCGTCGTCGTCGTCATCATCATCTTGACAGACCACCGGCCAAACGAACCCTTTCCAAAGCTCTGACGTCATCAAAAGGGAAAAGAATGAATGAAGAAATGTGGAGGTAAAGGAATGAATGAACGAACGAAGAGATGAGCGTTAATTATTCAACTGTTATATTTTCTTCAACAGACACAGTAAAGAGCCAATCAAACAGCCCCTCTTAAAGAAAATAACTAATAAAGAGGAGCTATGCAAAGAAGCTTGCAGCTCATTTGCTGATATTTTATGCTACATGGGAGACCAGCCAATGAGGAGACAGATTTCAGCGTACGAGCTCACTGATAGGATATTCGAAGGACCAATCAAATTTGTTAGTTTGAGCGGGAGTCAATTGTGATAATGCTATAAAACGAAGGTGATAATAGAAAAGATGATTGTGATAAAGATGATGATGATGATAATGATGATGAGGTGGATGATGACGTCATCGATGTATTTGTATACAGGAGCTTTTGCGAGATGAAACTTATTGTCAGATCGTCAAACAATTGACGGATAATCCTAACAGGTTCTTTCATTTATTTGCTCATTAATTAATTAATTCATTCGTTCGTTCGTTTGTTCGTTCGTTCGTCCATTCAGACAAAGCGAGAACAGCGGCTGGGAGCTAATGTGGTTGATGACTGGTTGTTTCGCGCCAAGTTCGAATCTTTTGAAGGAAGTGACGTCATTCTTAAGATCGAGAAGCAGTCGAACTGTTATAGCGCTTGATTGCCTGAGTAGGCTGCAGAAGACTTTGAGGTCCGGACTGTTCATTTTTTTCAATATTTTTTCACTTTTGCCAATTTTTTCATCGTCATCAATAACGAAAAAATTCTTCATCATCATCATCATCACCACAATCATCACCATCATCATCACCACCACCACCGCAGAAATGGTTGTCGTAAGTACACGCCGCATCAAGTCGAAGTTGAGGCCATCCAGCACAAAACCACACAAATATTTCATAAGGTGAGTGGATGAATAAATAAATGAATGAATGAATGAATGGAAGTGAATGAATCAAACTGATCGATCGTTTTTCCATTTATTTAAAAATGTTAAAGCTGAAAATTGAACCAGATCAGTGTGCTTGTAAATAGAGGTGAGCAGGAATTGAAATGTGTCCACAATTCCTTGCCATTTTTTTCCTCATTCCCGATTTCCTCCCGAATTCCTATTTGTGACAACGTTCCCAAAAATTCCCATTTCTTATTTTTTTACTCATTCATTCATTCATTCAATCATTCATTCGTTCATTTGTTCGTTCATTCGTTAGTTCGTTCGTTCATTCGTTCGTTCATTCATTCGTAAATTCAACCAGGTTTATTTTCCGGACGATACGAACGAAGCATTCGAGGTTGACTCGAGCACAAGAGGAAAAGATTTTTGCCAAGGTTGAAGGAGTTAATGAATAAATGAATGACAGATTAAATAAATAACTGATTGAATGAATAAATGAATGAATTCATGCAGAGATGAACGAATGAATTCATGCATGGATGAATGAATGAATGAATTCATGAATGAATGAATAAATGAAGAACCAAATCAACAACAGGTATTGCAACAAGACTCGAACTCAAAAGTTCGGAAGGCTTCAGTCTGTTTGTGAAAATAGCAGGGAAAGGCAAGTTAAACCACAAAAATAATTTATTATTAATGTTTATTATTATTATAGTTATAATTAATTATATAATTATAGTTATAATTAGTTATATTATTATAGTTATAATTAATTATCATGAATGAATCAGTGAAGAAACAAATAATTAAAAATCTTTTCCTCTTGTGCTCGAGTTAATAAATTAATTAATTGATAATTAATTATAATATTATAGTTATAATTAATTATGTTATTATATTTTTATAATTAATTATATTATTATAGTTATTTTCATAATAATAATTATTATTCTTATCAATCTGCAGTTATTAGCGTCCCGGAAAGTGACTTTTTCTTCGACTTTGTTCGCCATCTTACGGACTGGTTGAAAAAAGCCCGCCACAATGTGGCGACTTCAACAACGACGATGACGTCATCGGCGGGCGGAAGCTTCAACAACAGCAACAATAACTCTCTCAGTAGCATCAGCAACAATAGCAGCAATGGCGGGGGTGGTTTTAATAGTTATCTTCTACAGTCTACCTATCAGGTTTTCTCCTTTCTTTCTTTCTTTCTTTCTTTTTTTCTTTTTTTCTTTCTTTCTTTCTTTCATTTTATTCTTTTACGTATTTCATTTATTGATTCATTAACTCGTTCTAATGTTCACCAGTCTCTATATGTTCATTCTAGAAGATATGAATCTCTCCGTGAAACCTGTTGTTTGTTCATTCGTTCCGTTGTTCATTCATTTTGTTCGTCCATCATTCGTTTGTTAAACCATCATTCATTTGCTCGTCCATCATTCGTTTGTTCGTCCATCATTCATTTGTTCATTCATTCATCCATACATCCAATCACAATGAAGGTAATATTCATGAGAAAGCTCTGGACCAACGCAACGCCTGGCTTCGACATCAACGCAGACCTCATGTTTCACTACCCTCAGGTACTGATGATGATGCTGATGATGATAATGATGAAGAAGATGATGATGTTGATGACAGTAATAATGATGATGATGATGATGGTGGTGGTGATGAAGATGATGATGAAAAAGAAGAAGAAAAAGATGATGATGATGATGATAGTAATGATGATGATGATTTATTATGCCCATCCCTGATTCATCGCCAGGAACTTCCAAAGTACTTACGTGGTTATCACAAATGCTCGGTCGATGAGGCCACCCAATTAGCTTCACTCATATACAGGGCGAAGTATGGAGAGGCGGAGCTTAATTTGAAAGCCATCAGGTGATTGGCTGGCTTGAATTTGCCTAATTTATTCACGTGTTGATGTTTAGATACACAAGTGATTGTATATTCTTAACCTAAGTAGGTACATTTTTTTGATAATGACGAAAGAAATTTTTCATCCAAGGATTTAAAATTCTTTAAAAGTTATAATAAAAATAGAAATAATTATAATTACAATAACAAAAAAATTATAGTGATCATAATTTAATAATAATAATAATAAAATAACCATCACCAGTTCGAATTTGAACGAGTTCATACCAACCGACCTCATTGACAGCTTGTCACCCCACGATTGGGCCCAAGTGAATAATAATAAAAATAATAAAATTAAAAACAATAATAATAATAATAATAACAGTAATTATAATTTAATTATAATTGTTTCTTATTGCCAGCAAATAGCCGCTTGCTACAAGAAGCTTTCTGGAAAAACCCAGACTGAATCAAAAGTGAATTTCTTGAAATGCTTGTACAACTGGCCGACATTTGGTTCGGCTTTCTTTGAAGTTAAGGTGATGATTATGATGATTATTATAACTATAATTATTATAACCATAATTATTATGACTATGATTATTATAACCATAATTATTATAACTATAATTACTAAAACTATAATTACTATTTATATTATTATTATTTCACCATATATTATGCTATTGCTATCAGCAAACCACGGAGCCGGGCCTACCTGAATTTCTATTGGTTGCTATAAATAGAAACGGCGTCAACCTCATTGACCCGAGTTCAAAGGTCATACACATTATCATCTTCGACGTTATCATCGCCATCATCATCATCATCATCATCATCATCAACCTCACGACAAAGACCAATCTTCAATATTATCATTATCATCTTAGGTCAATTGCAATCACCATTTCGTTCGTAAAATTATTATAAATAAAAAATAATATAGTAATATAATAATAATAATAATTATTATTATTACAATAATAATTATTATTATTATTGTTATCAGGATTTGTTGGCTGTCTATCCGTTTACAAGGATCTCGAATTGGAGTAGCGGTAACACTTACTTCCACATGACAATTGGCAATCTAGTGCACGGCTGTAAACTGCTATGCGAGACTAATTTGGTTAGTTTGCCGGGATTGGTCGACCGGTTGAGTGGGGCCCAAGTTTATTGGATGGTTGGGAACTAAGATGATTGGTTGTTGGTTGAGAGGGGAGGGGGTTAATTTGATTGGTTGAATGGGAAGGCGAATGAGTTGATTGGTTTGTTGCATGTGTTGATTAATAGCTTTGATGAAGAAATAGTTGACGATTTTTTTGTTGATTACCTATCCATCTATCTATCTATCCATTCATCCATTATCCAATCGGTCATCCATCCATTGTTACATTTATCCATCCATCCATCCATCATTTCATCAATCCATCATTTCATTCATCCAGGGCTACAAGATGGACGACCTACTGACATCTTACATCAGCCTCATCATGAATCTCAGAAACCAACAAAAGATGATGAAGTGACGACGGCGACGAAAAAGAAGAAGAGGAAGAAGATGCTGATGACGTCACTGGGGATGATGGTGACGTTACTGGGATGATGATGATGACGTCATTGATGATGATGATGAAAGTAATGATAATTATTCCGTCCGATCATGATGACCGCACTGATTAGCAATATTAACTTTTCATTTTTCTACTGTTACCTTTTCACCTTTGTATAGCGCACACGTACACACTTACAAACAGCCACACAGACACACACACGCACTCACACACACACGCACACAAACACACATATATATATATTTATACTTTCTACGGATATGTTATGATTATAGCATTGTTTATTTGGCTTCGAACGTCATATTCAAATTTATATTTACAATAACAACAACAATAATAATAATCATTATCATTATTTGTGTTGTTGTTATTATTATTAATTATTATTCCTTGATTGTTACCAATGTCTAATCAATGACAATGTATTATTTTCGATTATAGTCAATAATTGATAGTCAATAATTGATAGTCTGATTTTATTCTCTCTCTATCTCTATCTCTCTCTTTCTATATATATATATATATATATATATATATATATATATATATATATATATATATATATATATATATATATATATATATATATTCGTTATAACAAACACTTAGTCATTTCTCTATTCCTTTTTTGCTTGAAAATTTTTTATTATTGTTATTGTTATATTTACTGTTGTTTGTTATTATTATTATTATTATTATTCGTGTTAAATTTGCAATTGCCTTTTTATTACCATAAAGTTTTGATGAAACATATACGTACATGCTGCTATCATAATCATCATGACTTTAAGTTTATTTGAATTGTTTTCATACAAACGCACACACACACACACACACACACGCACACACACACACACACACACGCACACACACACATGCCTACATACATACATTCAATCGTTTCACGTGATTTTTATTTGCTTTCTCTTCGTTTGAATACATATTTCTTTTTGCAGTTAAATTATTTATTTTTGTTAGTTTGTTTTTCAACTCTTTTTTTTTCCTATAGTGGTTTGGAGATATTAATAAAAAAACAAACAAAGAATTACGAATCGTTAGATGACGTCATCGAGATTTGCATAGATAAATTAGAAAAGATTAAAAAGCAAAAATTGTTAATTGATTAATTTTCTCGAAAGTTTTAACTGGCCGACATCAATATTCGTTGTACATGCTGTAATTCAATCTAGGCTAACAAGTTTTTATTACTACTACTACTACTGCTACTAAGACAATTACTACTATTACTATTACTACTTTGCTACTACTACTACTCCTACTACCACTACTACTGCTACTACTACTGCTACTGCTACTCCTACTACAACTACCACTACTACTACTACTACTATTACTACTACTACTATTCCTACTACTACTACTACTCCTACTACTACTACTATTCCTACTACTACTACTACTACTCCTACTACTACTACTACTACTACTACTACTACTACTACTACTGCAATCGCTACACTACACTTTTATACTATTTCTTCTACAAGTTCTAATGTGACGAACTTAGCTATTATTTTCTAAATTTTTTCAGTACTATTATTACTAATAATATTTCCTCTCTCCACCTCACGCACTATCTCTCCCCTCTCTTTGATCACTCTCCTCATCCAGGAGACGTATGGTTGGAGTTTGTGCGCCATGGAAACTGTACACCTAGATGATGGGCCTTTGACGGATGGATGGATGGATGGATGAATGTGTGGATGAATGAATGAACGAATGAATGAACAAATGAATAAACGAATGAATGGATGACCGAATGAATGATCTTCTTGATCAAACCATTCGTTTTTTTGATCAGACCAGAGACGGGATTACCAATGAGGCCAACGAGGTACCATGTCTTCCTGTCAAGGGAACACATTAACGGTCCTCCATTATCGCCCTGTTTATTATTATTAATTTAATTATTATTATTAATTTAACTATTGTTATTTGAATTATTCTTATGAAAAATCGTGAAAAAAATTACATAAAAAAAGAGAAACTTCGGAGGAAAGTTAAAGATGGTGAAGAGCGAAAAAGTTATTTAAAAACATTTGCAAGTAGGACATCATCTATTACCTGACAAGGTAAAGCTTCTGAAAATATGCGAGTTCTACTTTTACTATTACTGCTGCTGCTTCTACTACTGCTGCTGCTACTACTACTAGTGCTGCTGCTGCTTCTATTACTGCTACTACTACTATTTCTAAATCTAATTTTACTAGTTTTACTACTATTTTTGCTTTCAGCCCCGCCATTTTTATTATCTCTATCATTATTTTTACTGCCACTACTACTTCTACTACCACTACCACTACTATTTCTACCATCACCACCACTACCACCACTACTTCTACTTCCACCAGAAAGACAGATTGAGTT
>NW_008703617.1:963997-967748 GCF_000326865.2 Helobdella robusta | reverse complement strand
TATCTATCTATCTATCTATCTATCTATCCATCCATTTATCTATTTAGTTCTTCATTCCTTCATTTATTCATTCATCCATTTTTCCATCAATCCACTAACTCCTATTTGTAAGTCCTTTCCCGACAATTAGACACAACTTCATTTGCTCTACTTTCATCCAGTCCTCGGCCAAACAGATCGGCTTCAACGTTGTAGTATACAATACAGGGTCTCTTGATGGAGTGAATGTTTGATGGATGAATGTCCGAATGACTGAATGAATAAATGAATAAATAAACGAATGAACGAATGAGGAAATGGACAAATGAATGAATGAACGAATGAATGAATAAATGAATGAATAAATGAATGGATGAATGAATGAATGAATGAATGAATGAATGAATGAATAAATGAATGGATGGATGAATGAATGAATGAGTGAATGAATGAATGAATGAATGAATGAGTGAATGATTGATAGGTGGATGAAGAAGAAATCGAATAGAGTTCATAAACGATTTAATGAGTGAATTTATTAACAGACGGATTCGCTATATAAAGTATATTCATTCACGCAACACATTCATCAATCACTCTATCCATCCATCAGTCTATCTTTCATTTATTTTTTCATTAATTTATTCATAAAATTAGCATAAATTTGCATTTAAATCAACCTAAGCTCCAATAGAACTACGTCATGGGTGGGTCTAACTTGAAAATAGGTGTTGTTATTGAACATGTGTACATTTGCAACCTTCAAGAGTCTCTCATTGTCATATTTATTCCCGGCAATTTTTATCACAATATCGTTCGGTTTTACTCTGTCGTTTTTGTATATATGTATGTATGCATGTATGTATGTATGTATGTATGTATGTATGTATGTATGTATGTATGTATGTATGTATGTATGTATGCATGTATGCATGTATGCATGTATGTATGTATGTATGTATGTATGTATGTATGTATGTATGTATGTATGTATGTATGTATGTATGTATGTATGTATGTATGTATGTATGTATGTATGTATGTATGTATGTATGTATGTATGTATGTATGTATGTATGTATGTATGTATGCATGTATGTATGTATGTATGTATGTATGTATGTATGTATGTATGTATGTACGTATGTGTGTGTGTGTATGTATGTATGTAAGTATGTGTGTGTGTGTGTGTATGTGTGTGTGTATATGTGTGTGAATGTATGTATGTATGTATTATTATTATTCGAAAATTTGTATAGCGCTAATTACAAACAAAATGTTTCTCAAAAGCACTGTCATACATACATACATGTGTTTTTATGCCATCATCACCATCATCATCATCATCATCATCATCGTGGTCGTCTTCATCGTCAGAACTTACATCCTTGATGTCCCAGTTAAGCAATGAGCTGCAGTTACGACAAATCTCTTATCGATCAGACTTCCGCCACAAACGAAATCACCATTGCCACCACCACCACTACCACCCTCACCATCTTTGCTGATCATTATCATTACGTACCATGGCCACGCCCCTTCAATGGTCTTTACCCCGTTTATTATGTAAGGAGCGTTCTCATTGGCTGCCGAAACGTAAGGGTCTCGTGTTCCGCAGTCTGTGATTGGTTGCCGAATTTTTGTGATAATGATTGGGTAATTATTATTATTATTGTTATTGTATTATTATTATTATTATTATAATTATTCTACCTGCCCCAGTGCAGACAATGTCGATTATTCCTTTATGGCATTTACTGAAGGAATGAGCGAACGAAATGAATGAAATGAATGAATTAATAAATGAATGAAAAATGAACGAACGAATGAATGAATAAATAAACGAATGAATGAATGAATGAATGAATGAATGAATGAATGAATGAATGAATGAATGAATGAATGAATGAATGCACCCAACCAACCAACCTGACATTTTTGAATTCAAACTTGCCACCTTCACTTGCGACTTGGAGGAACAGTGTTTTATTTCGACTTTCACTGAACGGCCCCACAAAAGTCATCAGGGATTTTCTGTAATATATATTTTTAAAAATTATTTTACTTATTCGTTCGTTCGTTCCTTTGTTCGTTCCTTCGTTCGTCCGTCAATTTGTTCGTTCATTCATTCATTCATTCATTCACTCACTCATTCATTCAAACAACCCGTATCCATTATTGATGCAGATGCGATCGGCAACTTGTTCGTTAACGCCGTCCGCACACAGCAAATGTTTTACCTCTCCATCTCGAACTATCTCCATCAGTCCATCCGTTGATTTTGCTGAATGAATGAATGAATGAATGAATGGATGGATGAATAAATGTATATGAATGAATAAATGAATATGAATGAATAAATGAATATGAATGAATAAATGAATATGAATGAATAAATGAATATGAATGAATAAATGAATATGAATGAATAAATGAATATGAATGAATAAATGAATATGAATGAATAAATGAATATGAATGAATAAATGAATATGAATGAATAAATGAATATGAATGAATAAATGAATATGAATGAATAAATGAATATGAATGAATAAATGAATATGAATGAATAAATGAATATGAATGAATAAATGAATATGAATGAATAAATGAATATGAATGAATAAATGAATATGAATGAATAAATGAATATGAATGAATAAATGAATATGAATGAATAGATGAATATGAATGAATAAATGAATATGAATGAATAGATGAATATGAATGAATAAATGAATATGAATGAATAAATGAATATGAATGAATAAATGAATATGAATGAATAAATGAATATGAATGAATAAATGAATATGAATGAATAAATGAATATGAATGAATAAATGAATGCATAAACAAAAAAGATGAATGGATGATTGAAAATGATTGTACGTAAAGCTTTATTTGCTAATTAAATTTGAAATTCTACCCTTTTTTAATCGTTTTTACCGACCAATCAGAGAGCATCTTACCCATGACCCAATCCAATCAAATTTCATATTAATTTTTTTTCAGCCAATCACAGAGGACCAACCGCATCTGAGCTCGTCTGATTCGTCGCCTACACAATCGACATGACCATCGCAAACTCTTTCATTGCTGATGCATTCTTTTGATTGGGTGCAGATCATACCGCCAGTGCAGTTCGCTATGATGATGATGATGATGATAATGCTAATAATAATAATAATAATAATGATTATTAATATTAAAATTATTATAACAATAATAACTTTTTCAAATCTAGCAAACAATCTAAAAAGATACAAAATAATGAAAAGATAACAGGAAATTGTTTCCCTCTCGGGCTTAGAGACGACTCACGGCATTGTGGTACTTTTTCGTCATCGCCATGTTTGCAGTCCAAAACGCCGTCACATTTGAAGGTCAAGGATATGCAACGACCTTGCCGACATTGGTACTCAAAGTCACTACAGGCTAGTTGGTCATTATCATAATTTATTAATACTATCACAGATACGGTCACAGTTATCATATAATCTGTGTAATTGACTTTGTCTGTAACGTTTTGTTGCCAATCAGACCGTCGTCATCATCATCTGCTTCTTCTTCATCATCATCACCATCTTCATCCTCATCATCTTTGACATCATCATCATCTTCATCATCATTATCATTACCACCATCATCATCATCATCATTTTTGACTTCATCATCATCTTCATCTTTGACATCATCATCACCATTTTATCATCATCACCATCTTTATCATCATCATCATCATCTTTATCATCATCATCACCATCTT
>NW_008703617.1:959575-963306 GCF_000326865.2 Helobdella robusta | reverse complement strand
AAACGAACGAATAAACAAACAAACAAATGAATGAATGAATCAGTCAATAAATGAATGAATCAATAAATGAATGAATCAATAAATGAATCAATCAATCAATAAATGAATGAATCAATCAATCAATCAATAAATGAATGAATAAATGATCGAGAGAAGAATGGAGGCATGAACCTTCTTCTCATAGGATACTATTAAACAAAACAGACGAACTTACAACACGATGTCCTGGACCTCCTATGTACTTGTGGCATGTCTCTAGCCGAAGACTATAACAACAATAATAACAACAATAATAATAAAAATAATAATAATAAAACATAATTATTATTATTAATATTATTATGTTAACGTACCTTTCGCCCGCCATATACCATTCTTCTAAACTTTTAAAAATCCCAAAAAAAACTTGTTTATAGTTCAATTTTAATAGAAAATAATGAAATGCTTAATAGGTTGATTGTTAATTATTTTCTAGTTAAACGAAATAGTAATATAGATAATAGAAAATAATAATAATAATTAATAATATAATAATAATAATAATAGCTTATAGTGTAGTCAAGCAAAAAAGTAATAACGAAATAATGTTTCTTTTCTGTTTACAGTTCAAACGCAGACGTATATACGCGAGTTTTATCTGATTTTTATTATTATTTTTATTATATTATTATCATTTTATTATTATTATATTATTATTTTATCATTATTATACTATTATTATTTTATTATGATTATAATTTTGTAACTGAGACGAACAAACAAATTTTTTGACCGACTTAATTACATAATCATTATTCAACAATCCAAAAATTCAAAATTTTAATTTTTCTCTTAACGTCAACAGCATCATCGTCATAATTGTCATCACAGCCATCACCACCACCACCATCATCATCATCATCCCCATCATCATCACCACAATCCTCATCATCATCAGCATCAGCAGCAGCATCTTTTGTTATTCGCCATCTTCTTTTCCCCTTATTCTTCTTCATCATCAACAGCATCTAAATCGTAGTCATCATTGTATTCATTTCTCTCTCTCCTCTCTCTCTCTCTCTTTCTATCTCCCTCAATCCTCTTCCTCTATGAACCTCTTCAGCCAGTTAACATAAGGCCTAACTCGGTACACGATGCTGATGATGCATTTATATTTGGCGAGGTCGATATTCTTCCCAAGCACGTAACTATTTATGCCCGTGACGTACCACACCTGACGGTCCATGGTGCAGATCAGAGGGCCCCCACTGTCACCCTGTGAGATGGTGAGTAGGTGAGTGGGTGGGTGTCTAAGATGTGAGAGAGTTTCAATTGTGGGGATGAACGTTTTGCGGTGAGATGGTGATGAGAATGAAGGTGATGGTTATTAGAAGGTAGAGATAATGATGAAATAGAGGGGATTTTCAATGAAGAATAGAAAGATGCTGATGTATGTAAGTGAAATTGTGAGTTCGCGGTGAGAGTTCGTGAGGTTGAGTCCGTGGAAATAAGGCAGAGGAAGAAGAATGCGACGATGAAAGCATAGATAAACCAATCAAAAATGAAAATTAAACCAACGGAACATAAACCAGATTCACTTTTCTCTCCCCTATTAACGCCCAGGCAAAGTTGTTTGTCGGTGTCTTGAAGCTCTAGATTCTCGCTGAAACTCGTACAGAATGAAAATGGCTGAATGGACATTCTGGCTTGGAGTAGAGTGCTGGATAGCTGGTCTTTGGATGGATGAATGAAAGTATGATAGAATGAGTGAATGGATTAGTGAAGAAGTGAAAGTGTAGTATAATTGAATTTTTTTTTGATTAATATTAATTTGCAAATAATTTTTTTCATTCGCTAGGCCATTCATTTATTCCTGAATTCATTCATCTATTCATCTATCTATTCATTCATTCCCTCGTTCATCCATTCATTCATTCATTCATTTATTCATACATTCATTCATTCATTCATTCATTCATCCATTCATTCATCCATCCATCCATCCATCCAATCATTCATTCATTCATTCATCCATCCATTCACTGGTGATGACTAATCCGTGTCCTATATCGATGCATAGTTTCATCGCTTGCTCCTTCATCCAAGTTTCAATCAGGCAGACCGGCTGGATATCCCAGTTATATTTCAGTGGTTTTCTGGAAAGACGACGATAATGATTATTGTGATGGTGACGATGATGATGATCGTAATGGTGATGATGATGTGGATTGAAGGGGACGATGACGGTGATGATAACAATCCCAAAAAACGGTCATCATCACCATCACTCACTTCAATTGTATGATGCCAACATCGTCCTTGGGATTATCGCTGGCGTCCAACATGGCATTGTTAAAAATACTTACCTTATCCACTTCCAGTCCCAAATCTTTGTTCCTCAGTACCGGATAGCCTCCCACTTTCACTCTAATCTCGTTTGGCGGGAGTCTGTGATTATGGTGATGATAGTTGTGGTGAGTAGTAGTAGTAGTAGTAGTAGTAGTAGCAGCAGTAGTAGTAGTGATAGTAGTAGTAGCAGCAGTAGTAGTAGTAGTAGTAGTAGCAGTAGTAGTAGTAGCAGTAGTAGTAGCAGTAGTAGTAGTAGCAGTAGCAGTAGTAATTGTAAAAAAAAAAATGAAAATAAAATGTTAGTATCAATTTTTTCTTAATAACGAGGCTGAGGATTGCGGTTATAATCCTTCGTGTGCCCGGAAGGAATTTGAAAAAAAAATTAATCAACTACTACTACTTATAATTGTTACTAATATTATTTACTGCTGCCACTACTACTACTACTACTACTACTACAACTACTACTACTGCTACTACTACTACTACTACTACTACTACCACTACTACTACCACTACTACTACTACCACTACCGTTACTACTACTACTAGAACTACTACTATTACTACTACTAATAATAAAAAGAGTAATAATAATAATAAATAATAATAATAATAAATAATAATAATAATAAATAACAATAATTACTGACCGATAATACTACCCCCACAGTAGAGTGAATTCTTGTAGTAGAGGCCAGCGTACCAGGGCCAGGCCCCCCTGTTTGATCGTACCCCGTTTATAATATAGGGACTAGGGTTCGTGAGGTTCATCTCCATTGCCGACCTCGTGAAGTTGCGAGTCCCACAATCTGTATGAAAGTAATTTGGAAGATTGGTGGTACTTCTGCTGCTGGTACTGCTACTACTACAGCCGCTACTTCTACTACTACTACAGCGCTACTTCTACTACTACTACTGCTACCACAAAATTATTGTGCCAACTAACCTTGATTTTCACACATAATCTTCAGCACTCCATTTTTACATGAGCTAGTTCGAATAAATTCAATTAAAAGTTTTAAAAGTTTTAAAATAATATTGAAAGTAATGACCAATCAGTCAATCAATCAATCAATCAATCAATCAATCAATCAATCAATCAATCAATCAATCAATCAATCAATCAATCAATCAATCAATCAATCAATCAATCAATCAATCAATCAATCAATCAATCAATCAATCAATCAATCAATCAATCAATCAATCAATCAATCAATCAATCAATCAATCAATCAATCAATCAATCAATCAATCAATCAATCAATCAATCAATCAATCAATCAATCAATCAATCAATCAATCAATCAATCAATCAATCAATCAATCAATCAATCAATCAATCAATCAATCAATCAATCAATCAATCAATCAATCAATCAATCAATCAATCAATCAAT
>NW_008703617.1:955558-957273 GCF_000326865.2 Helobdella robusta | reverse complement strand
ATGAAGCGAAATGAAATAAAATGAAAATAATAATATTATTAATAATAAATAATAATAATAAATAATAATAAGAAATAATAATAAGAAATAATAATAAATAATAATAATAATCACGTTGTCAGAACTCAGGATCCATTCCTGCAGTGTACTTCGCGAATGATGAGATGATCGCTCTTGGGAGTGTTGGTTCGAGTTTTCCTCTACTGCAATTGGTACTGAGGACGATGGCTCTGGCCTTATATTCATTATTATTATTTCTTTTTATTATAGTTTATTATTATTATTATTTCTTCTTATTATTTAAATATTTTATTTATTTATTTGTTTGTTTTTATTTGACGCCGCACTCGAATTCGAACGCGTTTTGTTTGAAGGTTTAAAATTATGATGATGACGACGATGACGACGATGATGATGATTCAGAGCGGATCTCAAGACCCATCAGTTTGAAAAATTCATTTCAGGAGCGCTGTTGAACATCGCGGAAATAGCGCTTTATGAACTAATTGATCGATCGATCGATTGATTTTCATTCAAATTTTTCAATTTTTTTTCATAAAAACACGGCGAAAATGAAAGTGAAACTGGCTATTCAATTGATATAAGTATTTGTGGATTTTATTCATTTATTCATTCATTCATTCATCCATCCATCCATCCACCCATCCATCCATACATTCATTCATCCATCCATCCATTAATTAATTAATTCATCCATCCATCCATTCATTCATTCATTCATTCATTCATTCATTCATTCATCCATCAGCAAACTCTTGTCAATCCATTTCACGTGTCGCTGAACGTTAATGGCAAGAATCAGTCTGCAACTCTAATAATAATAACAACAATAATAATAATTATTATTATTATTACAAATATAATTATAATTATATTAATAATAACAATCACAATAATCATATTAATCATAATAACCTTAACTATTGCCGAATCATTTTTGTCGGCAAATGTATCGATAAATCCGTGAATCGTCCATTTTTTCTGGTCATTCGCACACATCACTGGACCCCCGCTGTCACTCTGGCAAGAAAAACATTATTCAAAACTGTAATAATAATAATAATAATAATAATATTATTATTATTTTCATTTTTTTTATTATTATCAATAATTGAAAACTCCTCTGTGACGAAGCAGCGAATCAATTAACGATCAAATTAATCAATTAATCAATCAGTCAACCAATTAGTCAATCAATTAGCCAACCTTAAAAATAGCCAAATTAGACTGCCTATTATCATCCAACCATAGACAAATAAATTCCCGCCAACCAAATTTTATCAAATTTTTATTTGTTAATAATTTATCGATGCAGTACTTCATTGGCTGAACTGTCAGACGTGCTTGCACTAAGGTATCTGTCACTTCGTCTTGAAAACGAATGAATGAATAAATGAATGAAGGAATGAAAGAATGAATGAATGAATGAATAGATGGATGGATGAAAGAACTCACTTTTAGAATTCAACCAATGGCCTACCGCCACGCAAACACGTGATTTAATGACGTCATCATTACCGTTTCCAGGTAAACATATCGGCTGGATTGAAGGGTTGTATAGAATTGGTTTTTTTAATTTTATAAAGACGACGTTGTTTGTGTTGCTGTTTGTGTTGTTGTTTGTGTTGTTGTTGTTTGTGTTGCTGTTGTTGTTTGTGTTGTTGTTTGTGATGTTGTTGTTTGTGTTGCTGTAG
>NW_008703617.1:952618-955208 GCF_000326865.2 Helobdella robusta | reverse complement strand
TGTGTGTGTATGTGTGTGCGTGTGTGTGTGTATACCCAAACTTTTCAACACAGTGACCACCGGCCAGAACAGACAACCTACTGACGACAATTGCACTACACACTAAACTTCCGTTGAAATACAGGCTGGCAAACCAGGGCCAAAATTCTTTTGGGACCGAAATAGGATTCGAAAAGTAGGGATGTGACGTGTTGGAAAATGTTGTAGCGCTGTTTCGTTGCAACTGTCTTTGTCCGCAGACTGTGGCGGCTGCGTTTTGAAAGGATGATTTAATTTTTTTTGGTGGAGATTTGTGTGTAAGCTACGCGCTAGATCATCAACTCCATTATTAAAAGTATCATTATCGACATAATCATTTCATCATCGTCACAATCATCATCGGGACTCACAACAATTTCTTTCATCATCATCATCATCAGCGCCGCAGTCGTTTTCGCCGTTGCATAATTTATCTCTGTGCAAGCATTTCTTAGAGCGTGGACATCTGAAGTGATTGGTCGGACATTCGTCTGAAGGAAGAATTTGATTGGTTGGTTAAAGGAATGGATTTTGATTGGTTGGATAGTGATTGAAAGAATGGATTTGATTGGTTGGATGGTTGATTGAAGGAATGGATTTGATTGGTTGGATGGTTGGTTGAAGGGATGGATTTGATTGGTTGGATGGTTGGTTGAAGGGATGGATGATCAACTGATTGGTTTGTTTACTGATCGATTGATTGATTGTTCGATCGATTGATAGCAGTAGTAAAATGAATTTATAAGATAAACCAACCAAACAACCAACCAGCCAACCAAACAACCAACCAACCAAACAACCAACCGCAGTTTTTTTCATCGTCACCGCGCGGACAATCTCTGACGTCATCGCAAAGGAAATCACGTGATATGCATCTACTTCCGTTGCATTTGTACTCCTCCTTGGCACAGACTAACGGTTGGTGAGTTCAAATTAAATAGATCGGTGAAACAAATATACCAAATCATTTATATTAACATCATCATCACGTGATCGTCATCATCATTATCACGTGATCATCATCACCATCACGTGATCATCATCACGGGATCATCATCATCACGCCATCATCACCATCACGTGGTTTTCATCATCATCACGTCATCATCATCGTCATCATCACGTCATCATCACGTCATCATCATCATAACTGACCACAATTATTTTCATCATAATCATAATCGGCCCCTGGACAGTCGACGAATTTGTTGCAGATGTGGTTTGACCGTAGGCATTTCTTCGTTACGTTGCAGTAATAAACTCGATCGTAAGCATAGCACGCTGATTGGTTGGTTTGATTGATTGATTGATTGATTGATTGATTGATTGATTGATTGATTGATTGATTGATTGATCGATTGATCGATTGATTGATTGATTGATTGACTGATCTGATAATCTGTAAAATTCATCTTAGTTAATAATATGAAACTGAAATGGACATCATAGCTTGAATATGCTTTGTAGTTAATCAAACAATCGATCGATTGATCTACCAATCAAACAATCAATCAAACAATCAATCAAACAAACAATCAAACAGTCAATCAATCAATCAACCAATCAATCAACCAACCAGCCAACCAACCATCAATTCTAGCCAGCACGATGATAACAATGAACGAAGCAAACGAAATGCTGATCGTTGATATCAGGCCGAACTTTATAAACCTCATCAAATTAAATTTCTAATAAAAGATAAAATATAGATAATTATTAAGTTATAACTATAAACAATTCTAAAATATAATAAGGCTGTTACTGCTCTCTCTCTCTTTTGACCTTACTTCAGAGGTTTCATACAATAATACAATAGTTATGATAAAATTCAAAATAATCGCTAACCCGTGTAGGCTCAAGTACAAACTCTGTACTTTTTTGATTGGGATTAGTTTCGGTTTCGATTTCGTTTATTGTTTGGGTTTTCAATTTAATTATTTTGATATCTAGGCCAGCATCTCCAGACTGTGATGACGCTGGCGGTTTCACGCTGTCATGCCTACTTTTTACTACGTCATCTCCGAGCTTGCGTTGAGTTTATGAAAAGAAAGAATTATTAAGAAATCTAAGTCCGATAGTGAGAAACGGATTGAGTGATTGGTTGGTTGATTGGCTGGTTGATTGATCAAATTAAATGAATGAATGATTGATGAAATGAATGATTGATCGATTGATTGATATATTTATTGAATGAATAATTGATTGATTGATTGATTGATTGATTGATTGATTGATTGATTGATTGAATGAATGAATGAATGAATGAATGAATGAATGATTGATTGATTGATTGACACACACACACACACACACGTACACACAAGCGTACAAAAGCTATTTTACTTTTCTAACCATTGGGAAATTTGACTTCATGCTTTTCATTCTTTTACAAAAATATAATTGATTTACTAATGACCTAAGCAATAATTCAATGAATTAAATTGGTTTAATATTTAACAACTTGTTTATTTATTTGAAATTCTTTTTTAATTATTTTTATTAACTATTATTTTTATTTATTTGAGAAAAATTGAAGTAAATAATGACGTATACAAAGAACAGCTTTACATAC
>NW_008703617.1:932605-947483 GCF_000326865.2 Helobdella robusta | reverse complement strand
GAGTCCATAATAAAAAAGTTGATAAATGCAAAATGGGCAAATAAATTTAACAAAATATGTATTAATGAAAACCTCGTTCCTAAATATATATATATATATATATATATATATATATATATACATATTTATTAACCAGAGTTAATTAATTAGATAATTATATATCTAATTGGCTGTTTGATTGATTGACTGATTGATGATGATGATGAAGACGATGAAGATTATGACGGTGGTGATGAAGACGATGAAGATTATGACAATGAAGATGACGATGATAATTTAAACAGAAAAGAATTAGCAAGGTAACGTAGAGAGCAGACTTAAGAACACAAATAACATTAATAATAATAACATAATAATAATAATAACAATAATAACAACATTAATAGTAGTAATTATAGCAATAGCATCAACAATAACACCCTATTGCATATAAAACTACATTCACTTTATCAACATATAGCTCAGTAACGCTTAGTCATGTATGTATGTATGTATGTATGTATGTATGTGTGTATTGTATATATGTATGTATTATATATATATATATATGTATATATATATATATAGCATATATAATTGTTTTTCCTTTAATAGTTTTAACATTGTCGGCTTTGGGATCTTAATCAACTCGTTCATCAATATTGTCGATTGATTTATTGAAAAAACGTTTCGGTAGAATTCATTCATTTCTTTATTCTTTTATTCATGCATATACGCTTTTGTTTGGTGAATGAATGAATGAATGATGAATGAATGATGAATGAATGAATGAATGAATTAATTAATTAATTAGTTTAATACTTTCTTATCTAACGCATTTGCTGATTAAACTAACAGCCTTTTTTGAAATTTCATCCAAATTTTTTCATTAATAATTTATTTATTTATTCAATCATTCAATCACTCAATAAAATAATTACTCAATCATTAAAGTTCATCAATCAGCCAATCAGCAATCGACCTCAATCAGTCAACAAACTGGCAAAGTCAAACCAATCAACAAACAGACAATGTTATCAACTGACCAATCATCATTATTAACCAGCTAGCCAACCAATCAATTAACCAACCAACCAATCAACCAACCAACCAACCAGCCAATCAACCAACCAACCAACCAACCAATCAACCAGCCAACCAACCAATCAATTAACCAACCAACCAACCAACCAATCAACCAACCAATCAATTAACCAAGCAACCAATTACAACGCAGTCTCACAGCAAGGGCCTTTTGGAGCCGAGCCCCTGTGTTAGCCTACAGCTGGGCAACAAACTGGTCAAAACGACCCCGAAACTACGGACCATTCATCCCAAATGGGATGAAGTATTCAGTTTCATGGTCACTGAACCGGATAATGAAATCCTATTTGTGCAGGTTATCTTGAACTATTTGTATCTTTTTTTTAGTGGGGAGTTTGCCGGAAAATATATATATTGTTTTTTGGTAGCGTAGTTTTATGGTGGTTTCATCTTTTATGGGGTTGAATGGGCATGGGTTTCTTTCTTGCATGTCATATACTTGTTTGGTGGGTTGTCTCATGACGTCATCGCCCCATCATTCTCAACATCATCATCTTTTACATTGAGATCATCATTCTCTTCGATATCACTATTACCAATACAACCAGGTCTTAGATACAAGTAAGAATGATACGTCGCTGGGAAAGATATCATACAAAGTTGATAAGATACTGACGGACGAGGATATGATGCTGTGTCAGCCGTTCGCTCTCGACGCTACTACATCGGCTTCCACGCTCACAATGAAGATATGTTTGAGGGTTGGTTGTCGTCGTCGTCATCGTCGTGGTTGTTACCATTGTCATCATCATCATCATCATCATTCCTATCATCATCGTTGTCTTCATCACCATCATCACCACAGTACTTAACCACAACACGTCCATCGACGCAAGAAGACCCGACCACAACGGCCACAACAATCGCATCGGACGAAATCGCCGGAAGTCCCGAGACCATTATCCCGGATTATACGGATATGGTAGGAAGAACCCGACCGGGCGCTGCTTCCACTGCTGCTAAATCCGGATTGGCTGGTGGGAGGAGCGATAATGAAGCTAAGGCGAGATACAGAGGGAGTAAAACTATGAGGTTTGTTGATTGTCGGCTGGCTGGTTCATTGATTGGCTAGTGAACTGATTGATTGATTGACTGATTGACTTTCCTTTGATTCAATAACGTTTTTTTAGTTATTTATTGTTATTATTATTAAAAATGAGTGAAAGCAAGATAGGGAAGATGCAGTTGACCCTGAGGTACAATCTGGAGAGGGAGAAACTGATACTCATCATACACAAGTGCATGTAAGTTCATTGATAGGCTGGTTGGTTGGGGTTAATGTCATTTTTATTTATTCTTTTATTTATTCATTTACTAAACCATCCTTTTATTTATTCATTCATCTATTCATTCATCCATTCATTCATTTATTTATCTATTTATTCACTCATTTATTCATCCATTTTTCATTCTTTCAAGGCGTAACTTATAAATTCATTCACTTGTATGCTCATAATTCATTCATTCACTATTTTATAGACACACACGCGCGCACGCATGCACACACACACACACGCACATACAAACACACACGCACACAGAAATCTGGTAGCCTACGATAAGGATAACTTTTCCGATCCGTACGTGCGTATGTACCTGCTTCCGGATCGATCCAACGCATCCAAGAGGAAGACCAATGTCATGAAGAATAACCTCAATCCCGTCTGGGATGAAACGTCCGTGAAGGAAGGAAGGAATGAATGAGAAAACGAGGGATTGAATGAATAAATAAATGAATGAATGAATGAATGAATGAGGTTAGAGGATAGATTGATAAATGTTGGTGAAAAAAGAGATTCAATATTATGTAGTTTTATGCAATGAAGGCTGGATGAGTTTTCAATCATTCGCTCATTCGTTAACTCAATTAATCATTCCATAATTCATCTATTCATCCCACAATACATTCCAATTTTTCTTAATTCCACCAACAGTTTCGAATGGCCTCTGAAGAAATTTGAACTGCCGAATCGCACTTTAGAGATCATGGTGAAGAATTTTATCGGGGTCTTTGAGAAGAAAACACAAACGGAAATGGGCGTGGTCAATTTGAGGCTGTCAGATTTCGACGATCTCGCTCAGCCCGTGTCTGATTGGTCGGTTATTTTTAGATTTTGATGATTGCTTGATTGCGATTGGTTGTCGGATAAGATTAAGATGGTTGATTAAATCGGTTTTTCAATGAGTGAAATTGACTGGTTAGATCTGTTAATTAATTAATTAATTCATTCATTCATTAATTAATTAATTCATTCATTCATTCATTCATTCATTCATTCATCATTCATTCACACACTATTTCATTTATTTAAATATATGTCAATCAATCCATTCATTTGTTTTCACAATCACTCAATTATTTTTAAAGGTTCGACTTGCAGGATCCAACTTCACTTACGGCTTCCATCTCAACCGTCCTATAAGGAGAGAGAAAGAGAGAGAAAGGGAAAGAGAGAGAGAGAGAGAGAGAGAGAGAAAGAGAGGGAGAGAGCGAAAGAAATGAAAGCAAACTTTTCTACTTATTCTAAAAAATTATTAAAAAAGTTATCTATATAAAATGCCTATATGAAATTGTAATTTGGTGATGTTATAAAGTTATTAAAACGACTTCATCTACTCTTTTATTATTATTAATTTTATTATTTATATTATTATTTACATTATTATGATTATTGTTTACTATGAATTTTTTCATGAGCAACAATCTTGTATGCAAAGCTTGAATTTCATGCAATGTTCGCGGTGATACCACGCATACACATACATATATACACACCCACACATACATACATATACACACATACATATACACACACACACATACATACATACATATATACACACATACATACATATACACACACACATACATATACACACATACATACATATACACATACGTACATACATACATAAATACATACGTACATACATACATACATACATATACACACATACATACATACATTTGTATATTTAGACTTTATAGTTAGCCATTTTATCTAACTTGCTTCTTTCTAGGTTATATATATATATTATATATATATATATATATATATATATATATATACCGTAGTAGTAGTAATAGTAGTAGTAATAATAATAATAATCATAGTGTTTATTGACATTTTTTTCATATAGTTTTTTAAAAGTTGTTCGCTTACAAAGGATTTTGTGGCTGATATACCTGCTTTCTAAATCTGATGAATAGCATTTATCTATATAAATATATATCCATATATATCTATCTATCTATCTATCTATCTATATATATATATAGACATATATATAGATAGATATATACATATATATATTTATTTACGGATATATATATATATTGTGTCCTTCGTTTTTCTCCCAGCCTGGTTCATTTCATCGTTGCTTACATTTTAAAATGATACTTTTCCTACATTTAATAGTAATTTAACAAGGTTTAATTGATAATTAGTCAGTTAATTGATGGTATTTAACGGTAATTAATAATAATTATTGATAATGGTAATATCATGGTATGTTATTTTATTTTACTTGTTTAACTCATATGTTTAATGTTTGTTTATGGGATAAATTATTTTTGCGTTAAGTGACTGGGTTTATTTTGTTTGTATTTATACGCACTTTCATTCATTCACTCATCATTCATTCACTCATTCATTCATTCATTCGTTTGTTTATTTATTTCAAAAAGTTAAGAGCTCGCTTATATTTCTACTTTTAAATTTTCTTCCATTAAATTGAAGCACACAACAAAAGAATAGCTAACATTGGTATTAATAAAAATATACTAATAAATAAATAAATAAATGAATGAATAAATAAATAATAATCATGAATACCAAAAATGAATAAATTAAGGATAAAACAAATTAAATATAATTTATGAAAAATTATGAAAAGACATATTGGCATCCAAATACTTTCATAGTAAAAAGAAATTCATTGCAATAAGTTGACGAATCAATAAGCCGTTATTTGAAGGAATAACTGAATGAATGAATAAATGAATGATTGAATGAATGATTGAATATATGAATGAACGAACGAATGAATGAAAAATTGGAAATAAATCAATCAAACTTGATTGATCATTTTAAAATTTTCGCTAATATAAGTTTTTTTTCTGATACAACATTGAAATCATTGAATAAAATATTACTAGCAATTATAAATGATTAGAGAAGCAATACATTAAATATAAAAAGAAATATATATATGTGTGTGTGTGTGTGTGTGTGTGTAGTGAATAAAAGCCAAACAAAGCATTTATTGGAATATCAAAGTAACTGAAAATATTAAAAACTGAATGAATATCAAGTCACCGAAATATACATATAATACATATATACTAAATATAAAGAGAGAGAAAGAGAGAAAAGAGAGAGAGATTATAATACTAATTAACAACTAGAACCAATAATGAAATAGACTTCAAAACAACGTAGAAGAATGACATCTACAAACAACAAAACAACAAAAAAATAATAATCAACTAAACGTCTATATATAACAATTATGTTCATCGCCATCATCGTCCTCATTTTTAATTTTTAAAAACCATTCAATCAATCAATCGATCAATCAACCGTTCGATCAATCAATCGATATAACAGCTAAAAAGTCAAAGAAAACCAATATCGTTCATAACCAATTAATCACCAGAGAACAAACCCAAATCGACAAACCCAAAGCTCACACATGATATAGCGCTAAACTGACGATAAAAACGACAAAGGAGATGCAAAAGTAAGCGTTCAGATGCATGTGGAATACGATCACGGACAATATCGCAGTGACGACCGCAGCTGATGATATGATGAAGAGCCTGGTGATGTTGCTACTGTGCTTCATCACCATTGAGATGATTAAGCCTATGAAAGTCTGATGATGACGACGACGATGATAATGATTGCAGTGATGGTGGTTGTGGTGGAGGATGTTACGATATAAAAATAACCACCATGTAATGATTACTGATTCATATATTTACGCTCATTCATTCATTCATTCATTCATTCATTCATTCATTCATTCATTCATTCATTCATATTCATTCCATTCACTCCATCAGTAATTTATCTAATCAGTCATTCCTCCATTTAACCATTCATTCATTCATTTACCTGTGTAATGATGATCAACCAAACGTAGATATTGAAACCTCTGACCAAGTTGAAATCGTCACCTAGGAGTAAAATCATCATCATCAACACCGTCATCGTCCTCATCATTAACAAAAACAACAAGATCATTATCATCATTACTCTCATTATCATCATCGTTATCATCACCGTGACTAAGAGAATAGTAGACGAATGTAAAGAAATTCAAGATAACGCCAAAGGAGTACAGCACTGTGTTTTGAAGATGGATGGAGACCTGCATGTATGTATGTATGTGTGTATGTATGTATGTATGTATGTATGTATGCATGTATGTATGTATGTATGTGTGTATGTATATATGTGTATGTATGTAACCTCAAATTTATCCTTGAGTATGTACTCGCAGTAAACTCCGGAAAAGCCGGAAACCGAACAGTAGATTAGTATTCCAAAGACCCCAGTCGTAGTGATGTGCAAGACGGATGATGAGGAAGAGGAGGTTGAGTCAGGAGTGTGGTCTGCTACAAAGTTGCCCATGCTATGGAATTGGAAATGTATGTTGGTGTTGTATGGTACCTAAGATTTCCGATCGGTAGATGGATCAATGCAGAATGAATGGATAGACGAATGAATGAATGAATAAATGAATAAATGAATGAATGAATGAATGAATGAATGAATGAATGAATGGTTGAATGGATGAATGAATGAATAAATGAATGAATGAATGAATGAATGAATGAAGAATTGAACAACCTATTTCCACATCCAGCTATGAAAAGTAAAATTATAGCAAGCCACTGTACATTCGACATCGTCCTAATAAGTAATAATAATAATAATAATAATAATAACAATCATAATCATAATCATCATCATAATTATCATCATCATCATCAAAATCATCTTTGACCTCTTGATAATGATCCTATAGAGTACGGCCGTTGTAACAATTTTCAGATTGCTCAGTACCTTGAAATGATCATCATCATCACCACCATCATCATTTACGTCATCATTATCCTCATGTACGTCATCACCACCATCATCATCATCATCATCATTACCACCACCATCATCATCATCATCATCATCTGAAAGAAAAACAAGAACCTGATAAGTAGCAGGATCCATGTAGTTTTGTAAATGTACGGCCAAATTATTATTACTGCAGTAGAGTAGGGCTGGGACAGCAAAGGGCAGGACGAAATGAATATTCATGAGGTAGCTAAAAATAGAACGAGGGGTGTGGCTTTTCAAATAACTCGCATCTGATTGGCTGTGGTTTTTCATTGTAATTGGTAATGTCTGGTGGGAGGAGGTGGGACCATAGATTTGTATGGCCAATAAGATTGTTGAAGCTATGAGCTGTGGTGAATTGTTATATTTTTCGTTGTCTTATTTATTATGACTAGCATTGGTTGTAGTATTAGTAATAGTAGTTATTGTCGTTGTCAGCATCATCATGATCACCACAATCGTCATCATTATCGAAACCACCACCATCATCATAATCACAATCACCTTAAAAAGTTCGATTAAGAGATTGACAGAACTTGAGTTGTACCTAATCACATTCTTCTCCTTCGATAGGTGCACCAGAATTGCATAACTGCCATACATCAATGTACTGTCGATCGATTGAGTGATTGATTGAATTGTGATTAATTAGTTAATTGAGTACTTAATTGGCTGATTGAATGGTTGGCTGGCTGGTTGAGTGATAATTAAGTAGTTGACCTTTTTGACTTAAGAACCAAAAAATAATGCAAAACTATAACCAATGAATAAATTTTCTGAAAAGTAAGCATAGGGATGAAAAATTAGGAATTAGTGAACCTACACACCCACACCTTACTAACCAGCTTATGATCATAGCTCCCCACAACATAGCATGGCTAACACTTGGAATGTGTTTCAGAGCAGTAGAATTAGTATTATCATTATCGATGGAGACTCCTTTATTAGTAAATCTAACATTACTGCTGTGATTATTATTATCATTAGTGTTCATGTTTAAGATTACAGAAGGTAATTTAGAATCTTTGCTATCAGTGATTTTGTCGTCTGCATTTAGTAGTGCAACTTGCTTTTGTACTTTCATAGTATTCAGGATCTTTTGAAAGTTTCAAAATAAAGAGTAATTTAAATTATTTTTTTTATGTGTTTTCGTATTGCAATGTGTGTAATGTGCTAATGTATTAATAGCATGTAATGTGCTATGTCTATTTTATACAGTTAGTTAGTTAGTTAGTTAGTTAATTAGTTAGTTAGTTAGTTAGCTACTTAATTAGTAAAAACAACATACTGACTGATTGATTATCAACTACTCTCTACTTTTAGTCTCTAAACTAAGCAAGCTATGAAACTAAAAAATTACTAAAAAATGGTTAAAAAAACTAAAAAACTTAATAAAAAATGGTTGTTAAAACTTAAAAAACATCCTAAAAAAAGTTAAAAAATATCCTAACTAAAAAATTACGTACAAAAATTAAATAGAGTATAAAAACCTTTCACTGATCTGAAAAAATGTAATTTAACAATAAAATTAATCAAACTAATAATCGCGTAATAAATCAAACTAACTTTTACTTCCTTCTTTAAACATGAAATTTAGTTTAAAAATTGAGAATATTAAACAAAAAAAGTCTGTGAAGTTAGCCACACAAAAACTTGTAGTACAAACTTAAATTCACTTTTAAATTATAATAAATATTTGGTTTTCCATATATTGTCAAAATGCTTGGCCAGCTTAGATAGCGTTCTATTTACAGTCCCTTTAAATTTTAAATGGGTCGGGATTTAAATTTTACGAAAAAAGTTTAGCTAAAAATTTAAATAAAATAAATTGAAATAAATAAATTTGAAATAATTAATGTAAAAATAATATAGTTAAAATATATCATGGTTTAGTTTAAATTTTTGAAAAAAAAAAATTTAGTATTTTTCTTATAAACAAAATAATTCATCCAAATATTCTTTCTTATTGTAATAATTGATAATCTCATTCATAAATACTAATTATTTAAAGTAATTATAATTATTTTGTAATTATATTATATTAAATTAATTATAAAAATTTATTTATGTCAGGATCTAGACTTTTTGTCCACCAACTAACTAAATCCTAAATGTTAATGATATCATTTGATATTTGTAATACAAACTTTTTGTATGATAGTATTATATAAATAGCTACTATTACTGCTTAATACATTAATTAATGGGATGTTTATCTAACTTCAACACACACATTTCTATGATATATTATAGTTATAATATATTATTATGATATATTATATTTATATACTATAACTATAGTAAATCTATACAATCTTAATATAAATCCTATGCTCATTATTACCATAATTAATAAAATATTAACGTTTCATTAACTTTCAATAATATGGTACTAGATATAATACTATAGATTCAATAGATACTAATCCTAGATACTTCAATTTAATGTCTACGCATACATACATGACATGCGTAAACGTACATACGTACATTGTTATTAACCATAACAGATTGATTGGTGATAAAAAGTTAGTGAAAGATAGGAATATAGAACCAAAGAAACATAATAACATGAAAATATGAAAATTCGACGAAAGAAGTTTTGCCTGATGTCAGGTTTCGTCGTAATCTTCGTTCTCTGTCCATTTCTTCTAGTCAAGTTTATGTCTGGAGGTAACGATGATGATAATGATGATGATGATTATAATGATGATAAATTAGTGATGGTGATGATGGTGGTGATGATGACAAGCATGCACTCATACAAACATGCATACATGCAAACATACATGTGCAACTACATACATACAAACCTACATAAACACACTCACACACATACATACATACATACACACATACATACACGCACACATACACAAAGTGAGCATACAAAACAAACATATATGCACTGCAGTAAGGAAGACTTGAGCTTAGGGGAATAGTATTATTGTTTCTTGATATATATATATATATATATATATATATATATATTTATATTTATATATATATATATGTTGGTAATAGACCATAATTTTTACAATATTCTATAAATTCTACATTCGGTAGAATTTATAGAATATTGTAAATATATATATATATATATATATACATACATGTATGTTTGTTTGTTTTCATATGTTTGTTTGTAAGTATATATGTATTCTCTTTCGTATGTATGCGTGTATGTATGAACCCATAATTGATTAGAACAATAGGGAAGTAATAATCATATCTTTAATCTATGTTATTTATTTATCTATTTAATCACAGACAGGAATGTATGTATGCGTGTATGTATGTATGTGTATTTGTATACATATATATATATATATATATATATATATATATATGTATATAATGTATGTATATATATATATATATAGTATGTATATATATATATATTTTTATTGTCGTCAATGTCTTTGTTGTTTTTATTATCATTCTGATTGGAGTATCTTGGCATTAATTAAGCTAGGAGAGGTCCTTTTTTGTTCGTTTGCTTCTTCTTCTCATCAAATGAATGAATGAATGGATGAATGAATGAATGAACAGTAAATGAATGAATGAAGTTATGAACGGCTGAACAGATGAGTGGATGAATGTACGAATGAATGAATATACGAACGAACGAACGAACAAACGTCGAATGAATGAATGAGAGAATGAACGAATGAAGAGGCCAGTCTGGTTTGTATGTAGTTTAATTGGTTCTTTTGTTGTCGTTGTTTTTGTTGCGTGTGTATTTCTGTGTGTAAGCGTGTGTGTATTCTTGTTTGTTTGTAAGGTAGGTATATATGTGTGTATATATGTTTGTATGTGTGTGTATGTGCGTGTGTATGTAAGTTCCGTTAAAGTTGCTGCAGTTGTTGGTTGTTTATCTTTCTCAAGAAACTTGTTTTCTGTCCTTTTTCAGTTGATTTATATCTGTGCATGCGTGTTCGTTCGTTCGTTTGTTTGTTTGTTTGTGTGTGTGAGTGTGTGTGTATGTTTAGTTTTGATCGTTTGCATGTGTGTGCGTGAAAGTTTGTGTGTCTGTCTGTTTTTGTGCTGTTGGTTTTATGTTTGCATTTTTTCTCTGCTTTATTTGTTTGTTTTGTGTATTATACTAGTGAAAGGAATGAATGAGTGAATGAATGAATGAATGAGTGAATGAATGAATAAATAAATGAAAGAAAGAAAGAAAGAAAGAAAAAAGAACGAAGGAACGGATGAATGAACACATTTGTCAACATGGAAAAAATCTCCCACAAATGAAAATTGTCCTTTACACAATATTGTCTGTCGTTTTGTTTGCATGAGTTCGTTTGTGTGTTTGTATTGTATGTATGTATGTTTGTATGTGTGTGTGTATGTATGTATGTATGTATGTATGTATGTGTGTGTGTGTGCGTGCTTACATTTAAGTGTATATGTTTGTCTGCACGTGAATATGTGTGCACGTTCATGTGTATGTCTTTGTGGATTCATTTTTGTCTGTTCTGTTTTTCAACTTGAAGAGAGCGTAAGATGAGAAAAAAGAGAGAGAGAGAGAGAGAGAGAGAGAGAGAGAAAGAAAGAAAGAAAGAAAGAGATTCCATTAAATCATTTCTTCACGTCTTAGTCCAAGTCTTTTTATTTCGTCCCCCTTTTTTTGCCCTTGCGTTCGTTTTACTTCTCTGACTTTTTGAATTGTAATAATAGTAATAGTAATAATAATAATAGTAATAATAATAATAAATATAATTATAATTATTATTGTTATAAATTTTTTTTTCAAATTTTTAGGGGAGAAGCTCGTATTCCACAAGAGCCATGAGTTATTAAACCTAGTCATCAACAACAACAACAACAACAACAACAACAACAACAACAACAACAACAACAATAATAATAATGAAAATTTAGATAATGATATCAATTATAATAATAATAATGATAATAATAATAATAATAATAATTACGTCGATGGTGTTGATGATGGTGTCGATGGCGCTTTCGGCAGCAATTATAATGTCAATAATAATAATAATAATAATAATAATAATAATAATAATAATAATAATAATAATAACGATAATAACAATGTTGAAGAGCTCCTGAGAAAGATTCAAAGTTTGGAGAGGGAGAATGAGAGGTTGAAACTTTTATTAAGGTTCGATTATTGTTGCGGATGTTGATGATGATGATGAAAGTGACGATGATGATGATGGTGATGATGATGATGATGGTAATGATGGCGAAATATTTACAATGCATTTCAACAACACATACGATCGTCTGTCTTATCGCGAGCGTTAAATTAAACAGAAGTGAATGGTTTTTGATATTTGAATGATTCATTGGGTCTTCTCATTCACTTTCTATTCAATTGTTCGTTCTTTCATTCATTCATCTATTTATTTTTATATTCATTCTCTCGTTCGTTCATTCATTCATTCACTTATTCATTCATTCATTCGTCCATTCATTTGTTCATTTATTTCGCTATTTCCTTTTCTCGCCCGCTTAAACAATTATGATGATGATGATGATGATGATGATGATGATGACGATGATGATGGTGACGACGACGACGATGACGATGACGGCGATGGTGATGATGATTATCTTGTTGGGGATGATGATGACGATGACGAAGATGAAGAAATGACTGACTTCATTTGCGTCTAACATTTCCAGGTCAAAAAGTTTAATGAACGACAACAGCTTGCCAGCATCGTCATTATCATCATCATCACTCTCATCATTATCATCATCATCATCACCACCACTCTCATCATTATCATCATCAGCGGCAGCATTATCATCATCATCTTTGTCGTCGTCGTCGTCATCATCATCAAAGTGCCTGAGCGATACGGAAACGTTATCAAGATGTGAAGTGAGTGAGATGTGGATGGCGGTGTCTGGCTATGTTTGCAATTTCACCGGACAGTCTTTATTTCAATTTTTCACAAAATTTTTACAATAAATTTTCAAAATTATCCTCTAACTTCTAATTTTTGAAACTTTTAAAAATCACCAATAATATTTTTATTAACTCTCTCTCTCACTAAAAATCACCAACTCTCTCTCACCATCATCTGTTTGTAATTTCACCAAACAATCTTTATTTCAAGTTTTTCACTTCTTTGCAATTTTCAATCATCTAATTTCCCGCCATTTCCACCATCTAATTTTCCGCCATTTTCACCACCTACTTTCCCGCCATTTCCATCATCTACTTTCCCGCCATTTAATTTTTCCACAATTTATTAATTAGCCAACAGGCGTACAGACACGTATAACAATATCTTCTTACGCCTCTTATTTTCCTAATCTTTAATACCACACACAAAGACACACACACACATACACAGACAGCCACACAAAGACACACACGCACAAAGAAACACTCTCACACGCACACGCACACATACAGACAAACAGACACACACAGGCAGACACGCACACACTCAGACCCATACGTACACACCAGACGATCCACCTATCGCTAGTGGTGGCCGGGTTCGAATCCTGTCGCGACTTCACGACGCTACTGAAGAGCTTGCTGTTCAACCGGAAGCAGGCGGCCATCTTGCATTTCCACCTCTTCACCAATCAGATCTCGTCACTAATTTTAGGGAGACTCTTCCGGAGTTGGAGTCTATCCGGGGGTTGGTTATGATGATGATTACGATTGAGATGATGATGATGATGACGACGAGAAAGATGGTGATAGTAGTGATTATTTATAATAAGATTAATAAGTAATTAAAGTAATAATTTAATATCTTTTTTTTTATAACTCGCAGTCATCGTCTCTTACTATGATGTAGACAAAATTGAAGTTAGTATAGATCATCAGAATCGGTGTTCTTTTAGTTTTATTTTTGGTCGTCATCACCATCATCACCATCGTCATCATCATCATCATCATCGTCGTCATCATCATCATCATTTTCAGCCCCTGGTAAATTGGATTCCGAACAAGCATTACAGTGGTGTGTTTGGCTTGATTAAGTTATTAATTCCAGAATATCTTCCACTATTTATGGACAAGGTTATGATGATGATAATGATGATGATGATAGTAGTTGTGATGATGATGATGATAGTAGTTGTGATGATGATGATGATGATGTTTGTGATGACGATGATAGTGGTTGTGATGATGATGATGATGATGATAAAAGCCATGATGATGATGATGATGTTTGATGATGATGATGATGACGATTTGTTTATAAATAACTAATCAGTTCGTTTGTTCATTCACTCATTCGTTCATTCATCCATCCATCCATCAATCCATCCATCCATCCATCCATTCATTCATTCATTTGTTCGTTCGTTCGTTCGTTCATTCATTCATTCATTCATTCATTCATTCATTCACTCATTCACTCACTCATTCATTCATTCATTCATCCAATCAACCACCTTGAATTCGTGTATAGTTCCATTGCAGATATCACTTAGAGCATTGTCGCTTAGCTGTACATTCCACTTGCATTCTAAGGGATGCACAAGATGCGGTTGCTCTTTTATTAAAGAGTTAATGATGTCCTGTTTGGTTGATTGGTTGGTTGGTTGGTTGGTCAGTTGATTGATTGATTGATTGATTGATTGGTTGGTTGGTTGGTTGGTTGGTTGGTTGACTGATTGGTTGGTTGGTTGGTTGGTCGGTCGATTGATTGGTTGGTTGGTTGGCT
>NW_008703617.1:927265-930395 GCF_000326865.2 Helobdella robusta | reverse complement strand
ACAACATCAACAACAACAACAACATCAACAGCATTGTAACGCTAGTCACACAACTAAGTATTGACAGAATTCAAATGCTCGAAATGCTCGCTTCCTATTGGCCAGGTGAAAATAGAAATGAATAAATTAATTAATTATGTTAATGACTCGATATGTTTGCCCTCATCATCATTCCCGTCATCATCATAATAATCATAACTAGGGCCCATCAGTTTAGCTCTATATCTGTCAGATGCCGAAGCTCAAGAATTCTTAAGGTTCCAGCAGGGTTCCGTTATTTTGAGTGAGAGGTACAATATAGGGTACCATGTTGTATTCAAAGATGGAGTAAGTGGGTTGTTTGTCAACCAATCAATCAAATAATCAATCAAATAAATAATTAATCAATCAATCAATCAATCAATCAATTAATCAACCAATCAATCAATTAATCAATCGATCGATCGATCTATTTATTTATTTACCTATCTATCTATCTATCTATATATTTACCTATCTATCAATCAATGTATCAATCAATCAATCATTCACTCAAGCAATTATTCCTTTTCTTATTCATCCATCAATCCGTGAGGGCAAATAAAATTCAAAATTCCTATCCAACTAGCACCACTATCCAGTCAACCACCTAAGGAATGTGGCCCTCAACAGCACCCTCACGACCTACGCCTTCCTAACCGACATCGACTTCCTTCCCATGCCCGGTCTCTATGACGTCATCGTCCGCCATCTTGTTTCTACCACATCCGGTTTCGGCGGTGCTGATAGTCATGTCGGCGGTAGTGTTGGTTCTGAGAAGAAGGTTTGTCGCTTGTGTGTCGCTTGGACGTGATTTTTCGTTTTGTATCTTCATCGTTATCATCATCATCATCGTTATCATCATCATCATCATCATCATTGTCTTCTTAATCATCATCATCATCATCTTGAAGACATAATCATCATCATCATCATTTTGAAGACATCATCGTCATCGTCATCATCATGACGTAATCATCACATCAAGGCCCTGGTAATACCGGCCTTTGAAACTGAACGGTACAAGCAGGAATACCCGACGGACAAGCAGCAGCTTCTTCAGCTGCTAATTGACAAGCAGCTCTTTACTTTCAGGTTTGAGGGCTTCCAATAATTTCGTTTTCCAGTAGTTTCGGTTTCGGGTTTGGTTTTTAAATGAAATTAATTAGGCTCGTGTATTCATTTGAATGTGAATAATTGAACTGCGTTGTAATTTTATTCATTTGTTCATTCACTCATTGGTTGGTTTATTTATTCATTAGTTATTTATTCATTAATTTCTATTCATTCATTCATTCGTTCATTCATTCATTCATTCATTCATTCATTCATTCATTCATTCATTCATTCATTCATTCATTCATTTATTCATTCACTCATTCATTCATTCGTCTTTAGATACCACGTGTGGCCTCAAGGACAGGCAGCCACGGATTATGAACGATGGAAAACAAGTGAAGCGCTATACAAGGTGGTGAATTAATGCATGTAGAAATGAATGAATGAATATGAATGAATAGATGGATGAATGAATGAACGACTGAGAGAATAATAAATCATTTTTCATCCACGAAAAGGTAAGCTGGGAACCGAACTTCGAACCTTTCATTGTTATCGACAGGTGAGGTTCATTCATTCATTTCTTCACTCACTCATTCATTTATTCATTCATTCTTTTTTCTTTCATTCGTTCATTTATTCATTCATTCATTCATTCATTCAGATCAGCCCCAAGATACGACGAAAGATTTGTAGGGTTCGGTTGGAATAAGGTCTCTCACATTATGGAAGTTGATGCTCAAAAGTTTGTAACCTTCATTCATTCATTCATTTTTTTGTTCATTCATTCATTCGTTCGTTCATTCATTCATTCGTTCGTTCGTTCATTCATTCATTCATTCAAACAGTTATGAATTCTGGGTGGTTCCCGATGCATTTATACTGCACCTGCCTCATTCGCCTAGTTTGGACATCGCTAAGTACCGGTCCAGTGAATCCTACAGGTCAGTGAATTGAATAAATGAATGATTGAATGAATGAGTGAATCGATGAATTACCTAATTTGTGAGTGAATGAATTAGTCAATAGACTGATTTATAGACTGATGGATGGACTAATGGATAGAGTAATAAAAGGATAAAATGATTAGAAGATGTATCGTCGTTGTTTTATTTGACTGGAATCATTATCATTATCATCACCGTCATCTCTGTCGTCATCATCATCATCAACACCATCGCTATCATCATCATCATCATCATCATTATCATCATCATCATCATCATTGAAACTCACCCACATGCACACATAACAGGTATTGTTTGAGGCTCTTGAAGGATGAATTCTTGAAAGATTTATCTCTTCGGTACGGCATCAAAGCTCTCAAATATTTGTCGCCAGATGGATGATTGAATGTTTGTAAGTCTGTTTGTATGTTTGCTAGTTTGTGTGTATGTATGTATGTGTGTGTGAGTGAGTGTGTGTGTATGTACGTATGTACGTATTTATGTATGTATGTAAATCATGTTTATCATGTTCCTATCATTTTAAAATGATGATCTTATATTAAAGCGTCGATATGTATTTAATTCTTTTAAATTATGATTTAAATTGATAATTACGATAATAATAATAATAATAATTATTATTATTAATTATTGTTATTATTATTATTGTTAATATTATTATTGTTATAACTGTTTTTTGGTTATTGATTTTTTTGGCCAATATTTCACACGCGATATATTTTGAAGTCTGTGTCGTCTGTTACTAATATAAATAATTAATAATAATTATAGTTGTAATATAATTATATTATAATAACAATTACGATAAGAATTTGTGTTCTTATTATCGTTCATCATTCATTCGTTCGTTCGTTCGTTCGTTCATTCATTCATTCATTCATGCATTCATTTTCTTACTTTTTCTTGAATGTTTTTGTTGTTGTTTGATTTATTATATTTTCAAGTATATATATATATATATATATATATATATATATATATATATATATATATATATATGCAATGATTTTATTTTAGGTCGTCATTCTTTTATTTTTCTCTCTCTCTCTCTCTCTCTCTCTCTCTCTCTCTCTCTCTCTCTCTCT
>NW_008703617.1:922887-927215 GCF_000326865.2 Helobdella robusta | reverse complement strand
TACTACTGCTACTACTACTACTACTACTACTACTACTACTACTACTACTACCTCTTACTACTACTAATATTATTACTTTTTGTAACACAATTTATAAAGCTTGAATTTAGTTATTTTTTTTTAATACAGTTACTGAAAAATGAGTTGTGATTGTGTGAATGGATGGATGAATGGATGAATGAATGAATGAATGAACGAACAAACGGACGAACGAATGAATGAATGAATGAGTGAATGAATGAATGAATGAATGAGTGAATGAATGAATGAATGAGTGAGTGAATGAATGAATGAATGAGTGAATGAATGAATGAATGAATGAATGAATGAATGAATGAATGAATGAATGAATGAATGAATGAAAAATAAATTGTATGTTATGAACACGGCAGTTTTTTGAACGTATGAACGTTCATTTAATGTAGACGATTCTTACATGCGTAATAAATTAATTACAATGATTTTATGTTTTTCTGCTGTTATACTTAGTGTGGTTTTTATTATTTCTATTCTTAATAATAATAAAAATAATAATAATTTGAAATTTTTCAAGAGATTTTTCATGAAAAATGTTAATATGCAATTGACCGTAGTCAAAACCTCTTTTGTTATTTGATTTTTAACCATTTTGTGTATTGAGGTCACCACGATAGCCCAGTGGCTAAGAGCGCCTGGTCTTGCGTGACATGCACGCAGTAACGGGATTCAAACGCATGGTTATCCCTGGCTTACTAGGCTTCACTCAAAAGTTTATTTGCTTATTATAATTTGTCTGTAGTCAGTTGAATGGATTTTTTCCATCAATGGTTTGCCGGCGTGGTTTATTTCAAAATTTTTACGAGTATTAGTTTTGAGAACTTTTTCTAGTTAAATTTATTCAAAATGTTTTGAGTTTTGACTCTTATTTATATTAATTAATTAATTAATTAATTAATTAATTCATTTATTTTTAAATAACTTTTTTCCGATGCTTTAATTGATTCGTACAAGTTGAGTTTATTCTCTATTTGAAAATTGCGTTGTGGCGATTGTCTTGAAGTATTATGTTGATATGTCAATCAAAATATGATTGATCGATTGGTTTATTGATTGATTGATTGATTGGTTGATTGATTGATTGATTTGTTGATTGATTGATATATATCTATATGATTGATTGACTGGTGGTTGATTGATATGTCAGTTTTTTTATTTATTTCGAGTCTTCTTTTTAATATTCTTTTTTTTTGGCCAAGTTTCACCAAAGGTATGCTATTAATTTAATTATAACAATAAAAGCACTAATAATAATAATTAATAATAATTATTAGTTAGTTATAATTAGTTATTATTATTATTATTTTTCGCGTCTTATCATAAAGCATTCATGTATTTTTTCGTCGAGGAATCTTTTTTTATATGAAAATAAACTTTTTTTTATTTTTTCTCAAAATCGTTTGTTTATTCATTGCAAATTATAATAACAATAACAATAATAATAATAATAATAATAATAATAATAATAATAATAAAAATAATAATAATAGTTACACACCCGTTGTTGTTTTTGTTTACGGGCAAGTATCTCTCCATATAAGCAGTTTTTTTTTCTCCAATTAGTGAACTAGTTAGATGAATAAAAAGCAATAACAATAATAATAATAAATTCAATAATCTGTAATCAACTTCAAACGTGATCACTCTGTTCTATATCTGATATCATAATAACCTCAGAAATCTCAGCGAAACTCAGTCATTTGGCTGAAAATAAACTTGAAATCTTAAATTAAGAAAGATTAAAAAATGAAAGTACTTCCTAGATTTTTGTCATTCCATTCCCAAATCCAATGCCACTTCCGGCCTCGATCCAGAGCTACCGACGTTGTCAACATCATCTTCAAGCAAATCTACATAATTATTTTGTTTACCCCTGAGAATGTGCATCCGCAGAGTTCAGGTTATCAAGTTTGTAATCGAAATTGCAATGAACAGAGGTGTACAGTTTCAGACTGTTTCTGCCTGGTTTCGAATTGCCGCATTCCAGTTTTGGATAGGAACTTTTTACTAATTGATAGGACAAAAACATTAGAGATCTTGTTTAAGAAGGTTGTCATTGACCTTATTTCGGGGTCGTTCTTCGATCATTTAAAGTTTGAGAAACTTCATTTTGAAAGGGTTGAGATAGTTGAGGGAAGTTTGAAGTCCATTTTTCTGAATGTCATTTCCATGAAGAAGCTCGTGATCAAAAAGACCAAAAAGATGACCAAATTTCTATTCAAGAATAACAATTTGATTGATTTATTAAAGGGAAAGTTGCTGAGTATCGATGTTGATGAGATACCTGATGATTTGGACAGTCTGGCCCTGGAGGTTCTCAAAATTTTTTAATGTTTTTTTTTAATTTTTTTTATGATTCCTATCATCATCACCGTTATTGTAATTACACCAATACAATCATCTTGACCGCCACCAGACAGCAGCTAGCATCACCAACGTATCTCTGCACAAGATAGATCGTCTCGACTTCCTTGACCAACTTGACGGTTTAACATCCTTGGAACTAAACGATCTTCCATTTGAAGCGGTTGAAAAACTTCAGCGCTACAACAATCTACGAAACAAACTAATGTACATCACTTTTTCCTGTATCACAGACGCAAAGTTTAGCAGCGATACTTTTAAGAATTTTACAAACCTCAAGAAACTGACCTTCAAAGGCTTTGAAAGTTCAAACTTTAGCAAAGATTTCTGGCAATACTACCAAAACATAACCGTCTGGGACAGCACCGCATTTGAAAATTACGAAGATGATGACGTCATTGTTGAAACAGCTGTCCCGGAAACAAAAGCACTTTTTGGAAAACCAACTGTTGCCTCGACTAGAAAAAGAACTAAAGTGAGAACGGTGCCGACCTGGCTTGATAATGTGCCGGAGTTAGATCTGTCGGAATTTAACGAGTATGACTGGTCGAACAATGACGTTGCTTATTTGCCCTTGACCGATGAAAAGATAGGGGATAATAAAACTGAGATGACGTCAGAAGGGAACGGAAGATTGCTTTGTTCTGATTGGTCAAAATTTTTTAAATGGGGCGTGATTGGTTGGTTGTTTTGGTGGCTTGTCGTGTGATTGGTTTTTGAAAACTGAAGGATTTGAACATTAGTGAAAAAATTTGCGGTATGATATTATGATGACAATGATGATGATGATGAAGAAGAAGATGATGATGACGATGACAGCGATGATGATGATGATGAAGGTGATGACGATTTCAATATGATAATGACGATGATCGTGATGTGAAATAAGATTCCCAATCAGTCGGCCAAAGTTTTATTAACGTCAGATCAATTTCATTCCGAGTTAAAATGAACTTTGCAGTATAAAACCTACATAATTATTATCCTTCTCAAGTCATAATCAAATTAAAATTAAAAACTGCTCTACCATCAATCTCTTTTGTTAGAAAAGAGAGAGAGAGAGAGAGAGAGAGAGAGAAAGAGAAAGAAAGAGAGGAAAAGAAAAATATTTTGTATGTACGCGATGATAACATGATGTCGTTATAATCTAAAGACAGATGTTTTGTTTGCTGCAGGGATAGGATGAGATTGACGAATGGATGAAAAATGAATGAATAAATTGATGGATGGATGGACAGGTGAATGATTGAATGAATGCCATGGGGCTGACCTGATGCATAACACATAAAATTAATGCGGTGGTTTTATGGTCTCATATTTTATACCCTAAAATATTTACCACGAAACGAAGCAAATACATTCATACAAATGTTTTATTTCTATTTGAAATTTTTTTTATTTCTCTCTCTCTCTCTCTCTCCTTTCTCTCCCTCTTTCTTTTTCTCTCTTTCTCTCCTTCTTTCTCTGTCTCCTAATGTAAAATATGATGATTGAAACATCAAAAATAATACTAAAGAGCGTCTGACTTTATCAAAAATAAAACCGTAAAAATATTTCATTACAACATAGTTTCTATATCTGGGCAAAACAGAGTTTATTCATCTCTCTCTCTCTCTCTCTCTCTCTCTCTCTCTCTTTCTCTTTCCTTCTTCTTTCTTCCTCGATTTTTCAATCACTCTCTTTCTCTCTTTCTCTCTTTATATATATATATATATATATATATATATATATATATATATAGCGAAAATAACCAATTCTAAACCGAAAATACGAACCGACATATCCGAACTGATTTATTCAAATATTTATGCCTATGTATCGATTCAAAGCATTCACGGAATCATGAATACAAAAAGCTTCACTATTCGACCAAGTAGTCAGTCGGTTTGTCGACAGACAATGGTACTATTTATGCATGTATGTGTGTG
>NW_008703617.1:915387-917887 GCF_000326865.2 Helobdella robusta | reverse complement strand
ATGATAATAATAATAATGATAATAATAATAATGTTATTAATAATAATGATATTATAATATTATTATAATTATTATATGTTATTATGTTATTATAATGTTATTAATAATAATGATATTATAATATTATTATAATTATTATAATAATAATGATAATAATGATGATGATGGTGATGATAATAATGATACTATTACCCATTTTTCGTCCTACTCAAGGGTCTGCCTCAGCTGATAATGACAATGGGGCCGACAAGACGAAGATAAACAAATTAAACAACAATGATAATAATAATAATAATAATAACAGTTATGATTATGATATCGGGAATGGAAATGTTGATAATGATCGCGTTATTCGCACTGGTGGCGGTGATGAGGCCAGCAAACCCAGAAAAAAACCCAAAGGTTATTTTTACGCTCACAACAAGAACAAGAACAACAAGAATAACAATAACAATAATAAAATCTCATTTTTTGACGGAGGCAGACCAAAATACAAAAATAATAACAACTACTACTACTACAATCCCAACAACAACAATAATAATAATAATAAAGTTAACCACGACGAAGAATGCATTACATTGGATGAAATCAACCACAATAGAAAACATCAAGGCAAACCTTATTTTCCCGCCAAAAATCATTTTCCCGCCAGACCTCACTTTCCCACCAAATTTTATTTTCCCACCAAGCCTCAAAAGCCCGCCAAAAAGATTTACGACCATGACGTCATAGCTACGTCAATCGGCGGCGGTAGTGGTGGCGGTAGTTATGATAACGATTACGATAGCCATGATAATGATGTTAATAATAATAATCATAATAATAATATTAATTTCAATTATGGTCATAATTTCGGTCTTCCTAATAAACAGGTCTTCAGTGCTGATGACGATTACGACGGTAATGATAACGATTACAATAAGAAACACGGCGGCCATAATAATAATAATAATAATAATAAGTTTGTTGGTTCAAGAGCCAAGAAATTTATAAACGCAAACAAACTCGGACACAACAACAACAACAACAACAACAACAACAACAATAACAATAATAATGATAATAATAATAATAATAATAATAACAACAACGGAGACTATTACGATTCTGGCAAGGATGATTACAACAACAAAATCAGATACCTGTTAAACAAGCACAACAATAACTACAATAACAATCGCGATAAATATAGCAACAAAAATAATAATAATAAGTATAATAATAATAATAATAAGTATGATTACATATGCGAGCACCCTGAGCACAACTTCTTACACCCCGGCCAGGATGAAAGCCCCAAAATCACCCCCAAAAAGTTTTACCCCAAAAAATTAAAAATTGGAATAAATTATGATAATAATAATAATAACAATAATAGAAATAATAATAACAAAGGGGTGTTAATTGACCATGGTGGGCTGTATGGCGATAATAGAGATGATTTCGGGGTGAGCGTTAAAAAGGGTGTATTGTACGATTATCCAGGAACAAAGAATAATAAACCAAAGACGACTCGTGCTGATTACTATTACGATAATGATGATAATAATAATAATAATAATAATAACAACAACAATAATAATAATAATTATGGACGATAGAGCTGTTTTAAAAGGTAAAAAGTTCGGCGGTCATGATGATGATCATCGTGATCGTCACCAGGATGAACAGCTTGGCGGAAATATCAATGTACAAGGTGCTGATGATGATGACGATAATGATGATGATGATGATATTATTATTATTATTATTAAAAGTTATTTTCTCCAGTAATTTCAACAGCAACTAGCGGTGAATCAACAAATTACGTGAAAACTGCGTGTGTGTGTATGTGTGTGTGTGTGTGTGTGTGTGTGTGTGTGTGTGTAAAAGACGGGGTCCTGTTTGTATTCGAATTCAATCACCGCGACACCAGTGCCAGGCGTCTTAACCATTACACCATCTCGAGACGCACATTATTCATAACTTTTTTTTGTTTTCCAACCAACAACAACTCCGGCAACAAAAACTACAACTACAACAACTAAAACAACAACAACAACAACAACAATAACAACAACAACAACAGTCGAACAGGATAAAATGAAAGCAATAACAACAACAAGACTTGGCCGTCGGCAAGAAGAAGAGGAAGATCAGCAGCAGTACACCGTCGAAGAAATGACGAAAACCTTCATCGTAAACATTCAGGAGGGCATGGTCATCGATGGGGGCTACTTATTTGACCTTGAGATGGAGGTCACGATTGTGAAGGTCATTGTCGAGTTCGATGAAAGTTACGTCGGAATGATAGGTTGGTTCTTTTTTTTTATAAAACTTTTACTAATTCGGTCGTTGATTAATTGATTGGTTTGTTCGTTCATTCATCCATCCATCTATCTATCCATTCATCCATGCATGCATGCATCCATCATCCATCCATTCATTTATTCGTTCGTTCGTTCGTTCGTTCATTCACTCATTTATTCATCCATTCATCCATCTATCCATTTATCCT
>NW_008703617.1:887142-914705 GCF_000326865.2 Helobdella robusta | reverse complement strand
CGCCAAATAGATAATAGGAAAACGACAAGAGGTTACAACAGTGAGTGCATATCCAGCATTAAGTTGATCAATGAGGTTTGGCAGATTAAGTTCAACCGCCAGCTAACCGTAACCGAAGTCCGCCTAACAAGTGGCCTGAGATCTAACAGTTAGTGGATTGACTGAATGAGTTGATTAGTGAATGAATGGATGAATTATTTATTAGCAGATGCATGAATGATGAATGCGCTGAAAGAATGAATGAATGTGTGAGTGAATGTGTAAATGAATGAATGAATGTGTAAATGAACGAATGAATGTGTAAATGAATGAATGAATGAATGAATGAATGAATCATCAGTTAACTTTTATCGAAGTTACTGTTTCTCGCTGGGTGAGACCTATCAGTTATGAGGATGAATTAGTGAATGAGTAAACGAACAAACGAGTAAATGAATGAATGAATGATTGATAGAATGAAAGAGTGAATGATTGAATGAATGAAACCAAAAAAGAACAAAATAACTACTCTATCACAGGCATAAAATCTCTAAGAAATTTTGACATATTCGTGTCAAAGGCGCCATACTCATCGAAATCCCCGCCATTTTTGTACAAACTCTGTGCTAAAAATAGACAGGATTTTCCGCCCGGAAATACCAGAAGTTTCAAATGCCTGGACGAAAATAGCCTAGTCGGGAATTACCTGATTATAAAGGGGTTAAGTGGGATTTTCCGGAGGTATGATATTGTGAAGGTGGAGGTCTTTGCACTGGAGTCTTATGAAAAGATTACAGGTATTTTCATGCAATTATGACGGTTATAGTAATAGTTTTGTAATAGTAGAAGTAGTAGTAGTAGTTGTTGTAGTAGTAGTGGCAGTAGTAGTAATGACGGAAGATGATGATGATAATAATATTAATAATCATAATGATAATCATATTTTTCCATTAGCTATTCTTGTAGACGAAAAGGAATGGTTACTATATGGAACAAAAAGTTTGTGCTGGTGATGATGATGAAGATGATGATGATGATGGTGGTGGTGATGATAATGATGATGAAGATGATGGTGGTGGTGATGATGATGATGGTGATGATGATGATGGTGATGATTTTTTTACTCAACAGTTTATGACGAAACTGAAAGAAACCATTACGAGCAAGACCTGGATGTAATCTTGAGAGGAAAAGGTAGATGAATGAATGAATGAACGAACGAACGAATGAATGAATGAATGAATGAATGAATGAATGAATGAATGAATGAATGAATGAATGAATGAATGAATGAATGAACAAATGACTCGATGAGGAGTGATAACAATTTATTCATTGTTGATAAAATTTTATGACAAATTTTAGAAAAAGAAAAACCGATCATGGTGCCGAAAGTTAAAAAACCATGCAAGCATAAGCACCGACATAAAAGTATTCATTCATTCATTTTATCACTTTATTCATTCATTCATTCATTCATTCACTCGTAACAGAAGACGTAGATAGTGACGATAATAACGGAGGACACCATTTTATTCCAGGTAAGCATTTTCATATTCATTCATTCGTTCGTGCTTTTACTCGTTCTTTCCATCACCGATTGATTGATTGATTTATTTATTAAATGAATGAATGATTGAACAAATGAATAATCGAAAAAATGATTGAGTGAATATCAATTTTTAAACATTTTTAACTTTCAATTACAGATAAAGTGTACCGAGGTGAACTGTTGCATCCAGTTGTTTTAAATATATAATTCGTTTTTCATTCATCCGTTCATCCATAATTCAGTTGTCTATTAGTTCATTCATTTTTTTATCCATTCGTTCATTCATTCGTTCGTTCATTCATTCATTCACGCACTAATTCATTCATCGTAATCAGCACCAAAACCAGCAAAACCTGTTGGGAAGAATAAGAAAGACCTGAGAGATATCTGCGAATGTAAGGAATGAATGGATGAATGAATGGGTGAATGAATGGATGAATGAACGAATGATTGAATGAAAAAATAAATTAATAAATGAATGAATGAGTGAATTAAACAAAAAAAAATTTTTCACTACAGTTGTACATCCGTTCAAGAGACACGGTATGAATATTTAAATATCATCACCGTACATTACAACCTGATCATTCGTTCAATCATTAATTCATTATTTCACTCCTCATTTGTTCATTCATTCATTCACTCATTCATTCATTCATTCATTCATTCATTCATTCATTCATTCACAAAGTTACAAGATTGAGACCCACTAGTCACCAAAACTCTCCTACTATGACGAACGGCGACGGTTTAGGAGACGGTTAAAACGAAAATAAATTATATGATTTAATTATAACTATAATAATAACAACAATAAATAATAATTATAATTTAATAATTATAATATAAAGAGCTGTGTCCTACCGGAAGAGAACACATTTAGAATGTTGATACGGTCTTACGTGTTTGTTTTGTGGCATGTTCATGTGACTTTTATGTTTTGTAACATAATGATGACGATGATGAGGAAGAAGATGATGATGACGATGATAAGGAAGAAGAAGATGATGATGACGATGGTCATGGATAATATAATTATAAAATTATGAAGATGATAATAAATAATATAATTATCTTCTCACAGATTTCAACGACAAACCTGGCCGCGGGATCATGATTGGAGGTCAATGTCGCTGTATGATTTGAGAACCGATTATGATTAATAATAAAAAATTAAATAGTTTAAATAATTATAACTAATTAAAGAAACTCATAATGATGTAAATTATGAATTAAATTATAGTTATAATTATAGTAGATGTAGTTGTAGCGGTAGTAATAAAAGTTGCTTGCGTGTATTGTTTTATATGTATGAGTTTTGTGTATGTGCGGTTCAGAGTTTGGCTAGATTATTAGGAATGTTTTTTTTTATGACGGGGTATAACGTCACCGATAATGAATGAATGAAGGAATGACTGACGGAATGACAGAATGAATGAATGAATGAATGAATGAATGAATGAATGAATGAATGAATGAATGAATGAATGAATGAATGAATGAATGAATGAATGAATGAGTGGAAGATTGAATGAATAAACTAAGGATTGAACAGATGAGTGAGTGGGTGAATGAATGAATAGATGAATGAATGAATGGCCAAGTTTAGAAAATTAATTAGTAGCGTTTGAAGTAGGAGAAACTTCAGACAAATTAAAAAGTTGAAAGCCAATTACTAATAACGAATACGGTTATTAAGATAAATAAAAAAATTGAGTGACTGAATGAAATGATGGAAAAATAAATGAATGAACAAACAAATGAACGAACGAATAAAGGGATGAAAGAATGACCATTAAATAATTTTTATTGATATTTTTCAGGTCAGCCAGACTACCGACATCCAAAGAGACACGGAGACCACTACCACGGCCAAAATGGAGATATAATATATGGTTTATAACCTACCTTCAATGAATTCAACCAACTTCAGCTTTCACTTTCAACTGTTTTGAATTAATTTTGATACAAACTTGATTAAACAGCTTTACCAATATTACACATCTTTCTAGTCATTCAATCTTTAAAAAAATGCATTTTTTCCATTCTTCACTATAAGGTTACATGCCAAAGAAGACGCATAAACAAGGGGATAATGATTACTTCGGTCCGAAACATTTTGGACCCTATCGGCGACAGGGGCCCTATGAACCACAGGGGCCCTATGGACCACGGGGCTCTGGTCACTTTGGTCTTTATGATAACGATAGTGGTGATACTGATAATAGTAATGATAATAATTATGATAGTAGTAATGAGAATGACAACGATGACGATAATGATGATAATTCTTCCAAAAATCAACCTCACATTTACGCAGACCACGGCAACCCACACGTCCACTTTGGATCCAATGATAACAATGGGCACAGTGGCTTTGGTCCCAATGGCAAAAAAATCTGGCCTGGTTATTTCGGGCCCAGCGATAAGAACACTGACCAAACGTTATTCAACTATGATGGCCATTTCAAGTTCGGTCCATCGAACAAGCAGGATAATTTGCCAAAAATTATAAGATACAAAAGATTCGTCCCTAAAAATTATGACGCCGATAAACATCGTATAAATGTTGACTACGCCAGCCCGCAGGTAAAATTTACTGTTGACAAAAATAACTACCATAACTATTTTGACACTGATTCAGGCGGCCCTCACGGTGTGGGTCCGGGAACTTTTGGATTCGGTCCTAACAAATTTGGCTCTGGCTACTACGGTCCTTCAAGCAACGGTAAAAAAATATCAGGGAGTGTTGACACGGGTGATCACGATGATAATGAAAATGACAGTTCTAAAATAGACGCTTACAAACGTGGTGCGGTTGGCGCGGGTCGGCCCAGGTACGGGTTCTCAAAGATGAAGGGCTACCTCCGAGATGTACTGATTCGCAACAAACATTCTATTAACGACAAACAGCTTATCTGCCCTGTTCACGGTGTTCATCATCCAAACTCTGAACACAACAACGGCCCTAACATGTTTGGCCCGGGCATGTTTGGTACTGAAAAGTTTGGACCTGGACGATATGGTCCAGGGTTATTTGGTTTTAACAAGTTTGGCCCAGGTGATGTCAATAAGATTAAAAAGAAACATGCTCCTTATGAATATGTAATTTACAACAACGATGATAACGACGGTATTTCTAATTTTGGCCCAAAATATTACGGCACTCCCAACATGTTTGGTCCCAATAAATATGGCCCTGGAATGTTCGGCCCGGGATTGTTTGGCTCCAACAAGTTTGGTCCCGGTGGCTTTGGTGATGATAACAAAAAATCCGTCCTTTTTGATTACAACGATAATGACGACGACGACGATGATGATGACAATAATAATGATAATGGTGACAATGATGACAATGTAGATTTTTCAAATCGAGGTCCAAAATATTATGGCCCATTTAGATACGGCTTTCCAAAAATAAATGATTATCTGCAAAGTAAATATCCACGCGCAGACAAAAGAGCTGGTGGCAGCAACCATCCCGACTGCTCTCATCACGTCAACACTAATTTAAAATTTGAAGGCGGTGATGATTTTGATTTGTTGGGTTTAGGCGATTTTGGTCCTAAAAAAGTCAAGCCGTATAAGACTGGCCCTAAAGATTTTGGTCCCTGGAAATATGGCCCTGCAGAGTATAAGCCTTGGAAGTATGGTCCTGGAAGGTATGGTCCAGGGAAGTATGGATCTGGGATGTATGGTCCTGGAAAGTATGGTCCTGGGATTTATGGTCCTGGGATGTATGGTCCTGGAATGTATGGTCCTGGAATGTATGGTACTGGGAAGTATGGATCTGGTATGTACGGCCCCAATAAATTTGGATTGTTCGGTAAACAGACACCGGTCTTCATCGACACGGTAGGTAACGATGACAATAATTATAACAATAATAACCATAACGATGATGATGATGGTGGTAGTAACGGTCCAAAATATTTCGGACCTTTCCTGCACGGCTTTCCAAAAATGAGGGATTATCTGGGAAACAAATTATTCAATAAAAAATTTGATGCCAACAAGCAGCATGACTGCGCAGATCATGATGGTACCAGCTCCAACTTTGGTCCCCATAACAACAAGTTCGGCCCCGGATTGATTGGACCCAGTCATTTCGGCCCTGGATTGTTTGGTCCCAATAAATTTGGCCCCTGGTTGTACAAACCTGGAAACAATAAAAACAATTTTGGATCAGCTGATAACGATAATGATGATGGAATAAGCGGTGATGTTGATAGTGATGATGGAATGAGTGGTGATAATGATGACGATGATGGAACAAGTGGTGATAATGATGACGACGAAGAAGACGACGACCAAACTGATGGTGGCAAAGATGATGATGGTGATGACGACGACAACAACGATGAGGATGAAGATAGAGATAGAGGAAATGATAATTTTGGAAATGGCATTTTTAAAAGTTATTATAATTTGAACTGAACATTTTTTGTTGTCTATAGAAATAAACCAACTTTTTCAAATTTTGTTCAAGCCAAGCAAATAAAATAACTAATGGACTTTCTATTTTAACGCTTTTCAATATTCAAATAAAAAAATTAGCGATTTAACCTTCAAATTTGCACAATATTTATAACAATAATAATTATTATTATATATAATAATTATTATAATAATAATATTAAATAATAACAAATGAATCGAATTAAATTTAAACACAAGACCCGTACAAAAACAAATTCTTGATCCTCAACAAGCACGGAGACCACTGGCATAATGATGACGACGACGATGTTTTCTCTGGTTCGTTGTGTAGAATTGTGGTTAATTCATGCACACGCACGTACACACGCACACACATCTGTAATTATAATCTTTTTATATGTTATAATAAAATATAATTATTCTATAATTTTAAGTCTCTTCGCCAGGAGATAACGGACAAAAGGATTCGGACGTTTGTATATGTTAGTGACGTCTATTTGACTTTTTTAACTATTTTCTCTTAATTTTACTTTTTAAATTACCTAATTTGTGTTTGTTATTTATCAACTACTAACCTAAACGAACATTTATTAAAATAATATTTATTATATAAAATTTAGCAAATCGATTTTTTTTATTTCGATCGCCTCCCCCAGATCACAACCCACTCTTCAAAACTGGAAATAGCGGACAGAATACATTCGGATCAGGATTTCCAAACAGAAAAGTCGTAACCGCTTACCCGTTTGGTCGGAATTTCAACCAGCCATCTTTGAATAAAGTCGGTTTCGATAAAAATTTCGGTAAATTCGGTCTGCTTCCGAATGGCGGAGTTCTAGGACCTTGGAAATACGGATTTCCGGATTCTAAAAAAACACAAAAAAGATTTAGGAGAGATGTGAATGGTGTTAACAACGGGCCGAATTTTAATTTGTATGGCGATAAGTTCGGCTACAACGACGATGATGACGGCTTCAATCAAAATTACTTCAAAAGTACGTAGTAATGAAGATCGACATTTTACTACCTATAATCGACTGCTCTCTTCAATCTTCATAATATGCAATCGATCTGCGAGAATCACTCTGTTTTCGAAACCGGTTACTGTGATAACATATGACTTCAAGCTTCATCATGACGCCAATACCCTATAATTTGTATTTAATTCTTGAATACTCAATAATTCATTCATATTTTCTATAGAATCTCCTAAGACTACGTTGCATTTGAGACTGCATGGAGACCACTTCCACGACCAAGATGGTCGCATAGTCCTAGGTTTGCTACTTTTATTTTTTCTAAATAATCTCTAAAAAATTTTAAATCTTTCAGTGAATTAATTTTATTTATTAAGTGACTGAATTATCTTTATGAGTATTTTTAATTGATTGTAGTGAACGGAGCTGGTGGTTCTGGAAACGGCAGGAAAGTCTGCCCATGTAAGAGTTTCATTTTTTCATAAGATTTGAAATTGTTTCTAAATGATTAACACGTTTCTTATGAGTAAATTAATTTAATTTTTTTTTAAATTATAACGGCAGCTCAATTTTTTATAACTCGCCAAAATTAGATACCTGATACATTCACAGATAAAAATCCTTCCTTTAAACTCGCCAAAAGTGCCAAATCACAAAAACTTTCCTTCCCGAGGTACCCGGTAAAATTTGACGACGTTAATTTGGGTTTCGGAGTTGGAGGGCCGGGCAAAAATTGGTACTCATCCGGTTTTGGTCCTCTACCAGAGTTTGGTAACGGCGGACGTAAGCCAAGATTTGGATTGAAAGGAGGCTATCCGCCATTTGGTACTTACAAATTACTTCCTGGCTACGGAAAATATTTTAACCTGCAGCAATCTGGACCAAATAAATTTAATAAAAACATGTTTGGTGCCGATCAAGTTGGCCGTGGTTACGGGTTGGGATTGGATGTGAGTGGAGATTCATCTTTGGTATTTGATGCGAATGATTATTTCAAAAGACTTGGACCAAAATATTATACAAAAAAAGTTCGGGTTGCCAGACAAACAACACCCAAGTTAGACTTCAGCGATTATTTGAAGTTTCTTATGTCCAAGAATCACCAGAAGCAAGCGAAACCAAACATTGGTGACGTCAACCAGTACTCACGAAGGAAATATCCTTCATACAAGTATATGAACAACGTTGGTTTGAAACCGTATGGCCCTGGTAATTTAGGCCCTGGACAATACGGCCCAAGCCAATTCGGCCCAAGTAAGTTTGGTCAAGGTCAGTTCCTCCCAAATAATTTTGATCCAGGAAAACACATATTTTACGGTCCTGCTAAATTTGGCCATGGCAAACTCAGTCCCGGTCCTTTTCACAAAGAAAAATATGGACAAGGTTTGAATAATTTTGGAATTAATAGATTTGGTCCGGTACCGATTGAATCAAAGAATCATGGATCAGTCCAACAAGGCCCATCAATGAGCAAGTTTCCTTCCAGCTGGTACAATCAGTTCGTACCAGGAAAACACCAACCTTTTAAAAAGTTTTCCTTTAAACCGCATGTAACAAAACCATTCAGCCCGGGAAAGTTTGGCGGAAGTCATTTTGGTGGGAATGAACTGGGCATGAATCAGTACAGTCATAAAAAATTTGGCTCAGATTATTTTGGTCTTGGTAAATCATTCGTTAACCAATACAAGTCAGAAAGCTTGGGAGCAGATAAATTTGGTATGAAATTTTTCGGCAAACTAAATCCTAATAAGTATGAATCTGATAACTTCGGACCAATTCAAACCGGACCAAATGTTCTTGGAGGCGGCAAATTCAATTTGAAAAATTTTGGATTAGGTAGATACGGTCCAGGAAATTACGCTCCTTTGAAATTACCATCTTATGATGTTGGTTTCAATACAAATAAAGTTGACCTATATAAATTAGGTCTCTTAGGTAAGCGAAATGCTGGTTCATTCCCATACAAACGCGGGCCAGGCAAGTTCGTTTCTACTAAATTTGGTCAAGGAGGCTTTGGATTTGGTAATATGGGCCCTGGAACGGTAGGTCCTAAATCATTAGGACCATATTTTTACGGGACAGGCCTGATTAAACCAAGTTAGCGATACAACAATCTTTGTTTGTCATATTAATTTGTTGAATTTAAAAAATAATTGTATTGTTATTCAATATCATCTTTGACATCTTCCGTCTTCTCATCATCTTCGTCGTTGCCATCATCGTCCTCATCATTTTCATTTCATCGACACGCAGTTATAAAGCCATCAGTAACCGTAGCGACATATAATGACGACGAAGATAATAATTATGACGTCACTGAAGATGACGTAGTTGATGGTGATTACGGTGTTTCTTCTCTGGTTGGTAATGATGATGCATCTAAAGTCGGTTTCCATGGCGATGACAAAATGTTTTTTGGTAAGTAAGACATGATGAAGATGATGAGGATGATTATTTCAGTATATAAAATACAGAGCAATAATAATAAGTGCTATCAAATAGCGCTATATAATTTTTAAAAATATTTTTTCTCAACATTTTTTTTAGGATCATCAACTGACGACACCGCCTACAGTAAACTTCCAAAACTGTGGCTCGGAGCTCAACAGCAACTAACAACAATTGCCGCTCCTGATGACGATTACGAGGATGATGATGATGATGATAATGATGGTGATGATGGCGAAGATGGTGGTGATGATGATGGAATAGGAGTTATTTCCGGTGGTGATGAAGATGATGACGACGACGATAATAATCTCGACGGAATGAATGGAAGGATGCAAGCGCTTCTACGGAAACTTAACATCGGTATGTAATTACATTCGTAATAAAATTTTATAATTTATAATTATAATAATTACATTTATAATTATAATCTATTATTATAGTAACCATAATTAACATTTATAATTTGAAATATTATCATTCATTTTATGCATTTTTGTCAAGTTGACGAGAATGGCGAGGTATGTATACAGCGTTATGTGGCTGAGATGCTGAAAAATAGCGTCCAATCCTTCTGGTCACTGATGAAATTTGTCTGAAAATAAATTTAATTTAACCGAAAAACATTAAAAATTATTATATATATATAATTATTTATTTATTCTGACAATAATTATAATTGTTATAATTAAGATATTATGACGTTGAAATCGCCCATTAGAATTTTGATCAAGCAATAAAATGTCTACGACTTCAATCTCTGTCTTTTTGTAAGAATTAAAAAAATTCTCATATTAAAATGACGTCACGATAGAAAATACCAAAAAATATGAATAAACGGGTGTAAACGAACAATCAGTTAGCAAATAAACAAACTAAAACTTAACTTTAAATAAAACAAAGATCAAATTTCATTAAAAATGGCTAAGTTAATTATTTAAAAAAATAAATTATGTTATAATAATAATAATATTAAATTATTTGTAATTACAATAATTATGGAAATTGTTATGAAATCACTCTTATGGTCAATTTTCTCTATTTCTCTCTCTCTCTCTCTCTCTCTCTCTTTCTCTCTCTTTCTCTCTCTCTCTTTCTCTCTCTCTCTCTTTCTCTCTCTCTCTCTTATTCTCACTCCCATTTATTATTGTTGTTATACATTCAATAGCATTTATACTTAACTATGTATGAAGATTTTACAAAGCAAAAAAACCCGCTTGGGTTTAATGGGAAACATATTTCATCTACCTACGGATATCAAATTAACGGTCGGCTGCCTTTTATTTTGATTGTGCTTAATTTTTGATTTTGAGAAGGAAAGATAGAAGAGAAAGAAAGAGAGAGAGAGATTGTATCTTGTGTTTTTGTGTACGTGTTGGTGTATGAACTTTTTGCTAGACAGCCTTCAAAGAATGGTCTGCCAGTAGCTAACTTCACGCTTGACTGACTATTATTAATCAGCTGTAACAATGAAAATTCACTAATTTAGAAGTAAACACTTTTTAAAATATTATTTAAAACATTATCCAGACTTTGACGTTTGCTTTAAGGAGAATGATCAAGTAGATTTATAAAATACACATTCGCCTAACAACCGCTTGGAGAATGTCCGCCAGGTTAAATTGGACAAAAAAGAACTCGGAACTCGGAACATCTCCTGCCACTCAATTTCAAAACCTCCAGCCTCGAGATGGGATTGGCTGGTTAACTCGTATAACTCGAACCACGAAATTTTTCACAAGACTTTCGAGAAAATTGTTTATTTCCTTAACAGCGGTTTCTACAGTGTGACTTGTAAGGCGTTAAACAAACTTGGTGGCTCTGTTGAGAGCTTCTGAGTGGCTAGTAACGCTGTTACTGTACATGAAGGTGTGTGTTTGTGTGTGTTTGTTACTACTACTACTACTACTACTACTACTACTACTACTACTACTACTACTACTACTACTACTACCACTACTACTACTACCTACTACCTACTACTACTACTACTACTACTACTATTAATACTGCCACCACTACTACAACTACTATAATTAATACTTGTACTACCGTCTTATCACAAAATATCCACTGAGTTGAACGTAGGAATTGAACTAGACAACAGTCACGATAGAAGCATTGAATTAATTTTTTGTAACTTGATATAATTTACTAATTATGTCTATTGTTATAATTGTTATTATTGTTATTATTGTTATTGTTATTATTATTATTATTATTATTATTATTATTATTATTATTATTATTATTATTATTGGAAAAAGGAGATTCTTCTTGCAAGCTTGCTTACATGGTGTCGTCTTTTCAGTTGGCAGTTTTGTTGGCCATCGGTTGTTCAGTTCCTACTGAATTTAAGAAGGTTTCTTTGGAATAATTATTAAAATAATAATTAATAATAATTAATAATTATTATTATTATTATACTGGGTTATACTTTGTAATTAATTATGTAGGATAATAATTGACTGTAATTTTCGAAAGAAAAAAGATGAAAGAGAAAAAAAGATGAAAGAGAAAAAGAGGTAGAAGGTGACCAAAACTATTGTAGACGCTAACACGCCGAACCCCAGTTCAAACGCATCTTCAAAACTATCAATGCCACGAATGAGATAAACAGCATTAAAAAATGATATTACGACGATAATTATTTTTATTACTATTGCAATAGTTTTTAATAAAACATCGTCATTATAGTTATGTTTATATGTTTGTTTGTCTACTGTCTGTCTGTCTCTATGTATGTATGTATGTTTGTATGTATGTATGTATGTGTGTATGTATGTATGTATGTATATATGAATGAATGAATGAATGAATGAATGAATGTATGTATGTATGAATGAATGTATGTATGTATGTATGTATGAATGAATGTATGTATGTATGAATGAATGAATGTATGTATGTATGTATGTATGTATGTATGTATGTATGTATGTATGTATGTATGCATGCATGTATGTATGTATGTATGTATGTATGTATGTATGTATGTATGTATGTATGTATGTATGTATGTATGTATGTATGTATGTATGTATGTATGTATGTAAGTATGTATGTATGTATGTATGTATGTATGTATGTATGTATGTATGTATGTATGTATGTATGTATGTATGTATGTATGTATGTGTTGATAATAATATTAGCATTAATAAGGAACATAAATTTTCTTGCTTTGCGCAATTTTTCATATGATGCTATTGTCTAGCTATGGTTCTCTTACCACCAATCTCTCTCTCTCTCTCTCTCTCTCTCTCTCTCTTTCTCTCTTCTTTCTCTACTCTCTTTTTCTATCTTTCTTCTTTCTCCACTCTTTCTCTCTCTCTCACTCTTTCTCTCCCTTTGTGTCATTTATAACTTGACTGTCGCCTTCGTGCTAGTGTCTTTTCGAAATTTTCGTTTTGAACAACAAATCCCTCTAATCGGTAAATGCATTCTTTAATCATAATTCTATTTGTAGTTAATCGAAATAAATTATTTTTCGTAACAAATAAACAAGTAAATAAATAAATAAATAAATAAATATAGTTATAACCATAATTTATGATAATTTAACTAATAGGTCAATCAATTAATTAATTTATTTATTAAATAAATAACACGAAAAGTGAGTTTTCACCAATTTTTTCTGTTTAATTGAGAGTAATAATTAAAATAATAACAATTAAATAATAATAATATTATTATATAATTATGATGAATTATACTATGATCTACGACTCCATTTAAATTATTCTAATTAAGCTCTTTTGAGGCAATGTTTTAAGCGCGTGAAATGTTTCCTTTAGAAATATTTTGAAAAGAAAACAACAACAATATCAACAACAACATCAACAACAACAACAACATCAACAACAACATCAACAACAACAACTTCAACAACAACAACATCAACAACAACATCAACAACAACAACATCAACAACAACAACAGGATGCGATACAAAAACACCAACAACCAAACTCCTAACGAAAACAACCATATCACTTCAACTCTAAATACTACTTCAAGTAAATCTACCAGTACTTATGACCAGTGCACGAGTACTAATGCAAAGGTCAGAAGTACTGATAATCAGGTCACTAGTACTGATAATCGGGTCAGAAGTACAAAGGGCAAGTTTAGTAGCATTATAAATAACTTTGCGACTGGTCTGTCTAGTAGCCAAATCAAAATAAATTCGATCGGCCAGACGAAAAATGATGTGATGAGACAGAATAGGGCGGTAGTTACTGGCCAAGGCCAATCCGACACAAATTTGAAAATTCGAAATTTCGAGATTTCATACCTGAGGGAAGATGGCGTTATGTGTGGCGGGAAAAAGCTGGCCGGTCACGTGACATTCCGGAATGACGAGGAAGTTGCTGTGGAAAGTTAGTTGTGATGGCCGTGACGATGGCTTTGTCGATAGAGATGACGATAACACAAACACACACACTCACGCACGTACAAACACACACACGCACATACACACAAACAGGGTTGGACATAAACTTCAAAGGAATAGCTATAGTTCTATGGAAGAAGGCCCTAGATAAAAAATTATCAAAAAACAAAGAACAGACATTCTCATACGATGAAGAATTTTTTGACAGCGAAGAATATTTGAACCAAAGATTAAATTTATTCAGTAATGGTTGGTTGGTTGGTCGGTCGGTCGGTCGGTCGTTGGGTTGGTTGGTCGGTCGGTCGGTTGGTCGGTTGGTTGGTTGATTAGTCGGTTTATTGATTGTTTATCTGGCTTGTTTTTGATTGATTGAAAAATCAATTTATTTTAAATAATTTCTCGTAGATTCGAGGAAAAGAGCCAATCTTCTTCAAACTCAACTAACTCAACCCCAGATTTCTTCCTCACCACCAACATCATCATCAACAACTACAACAGCGTCCTCATCATTTTCCTCATCTCACATTTTCCCGGCTGGATTGCAATCCTTCCCATTTTCAATCCAACTTCCGGAAAACCTCCCACACACCATTTCCGGTAAATACGGATTCGTTAAATACAGGTCGCAGGCCGTTCTAATAATATCCCGACCTGGAAAACCCACAGCTACTAAAAATAGAACTGGCGGGAATAGCCAATCTTCCAAAAATAGGCATAACGATGATGGTAATGATGCCGACGATTTGGTGGTGATGAAACACTGGAAGGAGTTTATTATTAAGAATGAAGTGATGTTCAGCGAGAAAGCCCTGGTGAGTAATCGATGATGAATTGTTATTATTATTCTTGTTATTGCCATTATTATTATTATTATTATTATTACTATTATTATTATTATTATTATTAATTATTTTTGCTAAAATATTATGCGTCAGGTCTTTGTTAACTGGTAAAGTTTAAAAATATCAGACTCGATCATGCGTTACAAGGAAAATAATAACAATAATAATTAATAATAATAATAACTATTATTATTATTATTATTATTATTGCTATTGAATTCTTCGACGGGGGATAACGCCCATGTTGAAAGATTTCGCATTCTCAATTGAGTCATTTATTTTCACTCGTGTTAAATCCTCATTGAATGAAAGTTTTTAATCCATTTTGGTTTACCGCCTGTCTCTCTTTCTCTCTCTCTCTTTTGTTTTTCTTTTTTCTTTTATTCTATATATTTTTCTATCTCTTCTTCTTCCTCTCTAATTATATGCACAATGTATATGTTTCGTTTGTTTGTAAAAATTTCATATCTATGATTCTCCCTCTCTCTTTCTCTCTCTCTCTCTGTGTGTATCTTGTCATCATCATCATCACCCCTTCCCCACACTACTACTACCATCACCAAAAACGCAGCTTCCGATTGAAAAGATCACGAATAGGCAAAACCAAATATTTGGCCTGCTGACACTCAGTGACGTCAGAGGAAAGTGGAAAGTAAAAAAGACTGGGTTTTTCCCGGGCGAGTCCATAGAAGTTCACGCCGACATTTTCAACGGGGGTAGGGTCAAGGTCGTCGAAAACAAGGTCACGCTCGTTCAGGTGATGATGATGATGACGACGACATAATGCATAATTATAATAATTATAATAATAATAACGATAATAATTACAGCACATCCTCTATAAAAGTCATCGCTGCCCAGATAATCAAATTTCCGAACGTAAGAAACTCTCCACTAAATGCAAGAGCACTATTTTAACCGACGCCTGGGGCTTCTGGCGAGATCAAATTCCGATCCCTTCTAACGCCACACCAACGACCAATAAAATTGCAGAATTGATCGAGGTCCGCTATAGCTTAAAGGTGATTGGCTGTTGATCGTGTCACTATTTTTAAACTTTTTTTCAGATTTTAACTATTAAGTTTAGTAATAATGGAGGTAGTAATAATAATAATAATAGCAGTAGTAGTAACATGATCTTATATTTTAATATTTTTCAACAGCTGTCAATCAAATTAGCTCCGCCCCTCAAACCAATCAGAAGCGAGATTGACATAATAATTGGGAACTTGGAATACCCAGATGAAGCTATAAATATCATTCAAAACATAAACAAAGAAACCAACAACAACAACCACAATAATAAAAATAACAAGAATAAGGAAAATAACAACATTAATAATAATAAAATTTGTTATAATAATAATAACATTTCGAAAATATACTATAATAATAAGATTTTAAGCGATCTGAATTTATATTTAGATGATGATAAATCATTCTTCTGATCATAACGATAACAAAAATAATAATGATAATAAATAATAATAATAATGATAATAATAATAAAGAATCATAATTTTTAATCATTTTCGTTCAGTTGTTTTTCTTGAGTGTTTTTCTCATCTATATGAGTCCAATAAATAAACAACAATAATAATAACAATAACATTAATTAATAATAAGAATAATAAGATAATTATTTTACTTATAATTTTATGAAATAATATATATATATATATATATATATATATATATATATATATATATATATATAAACACTAAAACGCTTGCCTCTGTGTTATATAACTATGCCTATAATTAACGATTCAACAGCCGTTAGTGACTAATATTTATGAATAATAAAAATAATAATAAAATAATAATAAATAATAATAATAAAATAATAATAATAATCTTCTTCTTTCTCGTGCCTTATCCTATCAGGAAATTGGCAACCATCGACCTCCACAAAACCCGATCTTTAACACTTTGTAGGAGTTGAAATGCGATGATATTCAACAAGTGACACAAGGACTTCACGGTTGTTGTTCGTTGTTGTCTACCGCGATCTCTTTCCCCTGCAATCTTTCCAGTAGTTGTTAGATTTTCCATTCTTTTCTTCCGCATGATGTGACTAAAAAACTTCAACAGCCCTACGTCGGATTATCCGTAGTAATGTCCTCGTTTCATGACCGGACTGTAGGAGCTGCATCATCAGCATATCTTACATTGGTTATATTCACGCCTCCAATGGATTGGATATTCCATGTAGATCTTCTATCTTTCTCATGATGATCTATCTCACTGTAGAGATTGTAGAGTTCTGGAGAGAATACACTACACAGCCTCGCCTAATATCTTTCTTTATTTCGCCTTTCTTGTTAGCAACTTTCATCGCTGCTCTTTATTCCCAATAGAGTTCTTTAATAATAATAATTCATTATAATAATAATTCATAATAACAATTCATAATAATAATAATTCATAATAATAATAAGGATTAATAATAAATTATAGTGATAACAATTTTAAAATACTATTAAACGATCGAATGAATGATACAAAAGACTGGTGAATAAATGAAAAATTTAATAAACTTATAAATCATAAATCACTCATTCATCCATCTATCCATTCATTCATTTATCCATTCATTCATGCATTCATTCATTCAGTTATTCTGCGTAAAACTGTTCACAATTTTGGGTCTTATATTATTAGGAACGATGTTTGCCTTTTACTACTACTACATTCTAACAACCCATTTGGTTGGATATAAAGGTGAAAATTCACTCATTCATTCATTGAATTCATTCACCCATTCAATCGTTAATTCATTCATTTACTCGTTCATTTATAGTTTTATTTAAACGTTCATTCATTAATTCACTCGTTCGTTCATTTACCATTCATTCGTTCGTTCATTCATTCACACATTCATTTACGCATTCATTCATTCATTCACGCATTCATCCATTCATTCATCCAGCCTGCAAGAACATAGATGGCGAAGTTGTGAAGAACGGTCCAGAAACAGTTGGATTCGTGGCCCGCTGGTTGCTGAAATTACTTAGGAGGACGTAACTACAGCTACTTCTGCTACCACTACTACTACTACCACTACTACTACTACTACTACCACCACAAAAAAGATGATGATGATGATGGCAAAGAAGAAATACGGAACCTGACCCGATACAAATGACATATTTCAATTCCTTTTACTACACAAAAAAATTTTTCATTTCAAAATCTACCATAAAATTATAAACTGAATAAAAATAATAATAATCTTTATTATTATTATCATTATTATAATTATTATTATCATTATTATTATCATTATTATGTATTGATATGTATACCACACAAACATAGCGAGTAAAATTTAAGAGGAAGATAAACGAAACAAAGCAATAATATCTATGGTACAAATCTGAAACCATTAACAATAAGAATAATAAAAAACAACAACAATAATAACAATACTAACCATTACAAACAAATAAATACACACACATACACACACACACACATACATATATATATATATATATATGTGTGTGTGTGTGTGTTAGTGTATTAGATATTATGATCTAAGAAGCGAGTATAAACGAATGAATAAATTATATGTATGTAAAAAAGATTAGTTAGTAGGAAGATGAGTTCAAACATTTGATTGATTGATTGATTAATTGATTGATTGATTAACCACTCACTCACTCACTCACTCACTCACTCACTCACTCACTCACTCACTCACTCACTCACTCACTCACTCACTCACTCACTCACTCACTCACTCACTCACTCAATCAATCCATCAATCAATCCTTCAATCAATCCTTCAATCAATCCTCCAATCAATCCTTCAGTCAATCAATAGATTAGTAATACTAGCATGTAATACTGTAGAAAACTTTCTTTGAAAAATGAGAAGTAAAAAAAAGCTGAGATCACAATGTACACGCGTACGTGAAATACTAAAATACTGCAATGAAAATAATTTACAATTTCATAATTTGGCCTAAAATATCAATCACACAGCTATTCATTCATTCATTCATTCATTCATTCATTCATTCATTCATTCAATCATTCATTCAATCATTCATTCAATCATTCTTCATTCATTCATTCAATCAATCATTCATTCATTCACTCATTCAATCAATCCATCATTCCTCATTCATTTATTCATTCATTCAGTCAATCAAACAATCGACGAATCAGCCCGTCGAACGATCCAACTGGACATCATAAAAACATAACCACGTCATCATCATCACCACCACCACGTTATCATCATCATAGCCACTACCACATCATCATCATCATCATCGTCATCATCATCGCTAAAAATTAGATCGACTACTACTGCCACTCCCATATTTGTTAGCTTTCTCTAGCTTTTTTTGCAGTCGAGTGTTCTCCATCTCCAGGTCATTCTTAGCTAGCTCCAGCTCTCTCAGCTTCTGCTGGCACTTTCGCTTTTCTATTTTTAGCTCCTCTTCCGTCTTCTCGGCGTTCTCGACTTGATTTTTGTAGCGCTTCACTTGGCTTTCCAATCGAATTATCTGAAAGTCGGGTGGTGGTCATTAATCGGTTGGTTGGTTGGATGTATAGATAGATAGCAAGTCATTATAGATTATTGTTGCAACAATAATAATACAAATAACAATAATAATAATAATAAATAATAATGAATAAAAATACAAATAATAATAAACAATAATAATAATAATAATAACTTTTCCCTCCAAAGTCGACATGTCTTGAGTGTTGATTTTCAGTTGCAACTTGGCGTCATTCAACTGTCTCGTCAGGTCTTCATTAGAATGAATAAATGAATGAATAAATGATTGAATTGATGAATGAATGTCTGAATGAATGGACGAAAAAATAAATGAATTAATATCTAAATGAATGAATGTCTGAATGAATGAATGAACTAGAAAGAAAGAGCAAAATGATTAAAAAAAGAACCTTGTACTAGGCTACTACTATCAATAGATCTACCATCACTTCCGCCATTTTCCATCATGGCGGACGAAGCATTATTATTATTATTATTATTTGCAGCTGATGACGATGAGAACCGACCGGGGGTGGGGCTGCGGTGGTGATTTCGATTGTCGATACCACCGAATCTCGATGATGACGACGACGGCGATGATGTGGCTGTTGCAGTCGCTACTGCTGCTGCTGCTGATTTCAAGTTCTCCACTTCTCTTCTCAGTTTTTTTATCTGCAAACAACAACAACAATAATAACAACAATAATAACAATAATAATAACAATTATAATAATAATATTAATAATAATTAATTAAAATGATAATTAATAATTATCATTAGTTACCATAGCTTCCATGGACTTTTTCTCCTCATCCAACTTCAGTAACCTCTCATCTAAGGAAGATCATTATCAGTATCATCGTAATCATCATCGTCATCATCATCGTTATCGCAATCATAACCACCATAATCCTCATCATCATCATAGCCATCATCATCATTATCACAATCATAACCACCATAATCATCATCGTCATCGTCATCACCCCACGCATTCATAACCACCACAATCCTCATCATCATCATCATCGTCGTCGTCGTCCTCACAATCATCACTATCAAAACCTAGAGTCCCGGAGTGAGTATCGAGTAGGTCGAGGGCCTTCTGTGAAACCAATGCAAACTTCTGAACCTTCTTCTTCTTCTTCCCATGATTACTGGCATCACCTTCATTATCATCATTACTACTACCGTCGTCGTCATCGTCGCTACTACCACTGCTGCTGCAACTGCTGCTGCTGCTGTCATCATCGACGCTGTTGTCTACCTCGTCAGATACGAATATGAAGCCATGCTCCTGAGAAGGATGATGATGACGACGACGATGATGATGACGAAGATGATGATGATAATGAAAACGACGATGATAATAGCCTAAATAACTAAGCTAACACAGTGATGTTATCAGCATCATCGTCGTCGTCGTCATCACCACCATCATGATCATCATCATCGTCGTCTTCATCATCATCATCATTACCCTCACCTTTATTAGTATATCTCTCTGCTCTAAAAGTTTTTTTAACTTTGACGCCTCTGCTTCCAATGTTTCACAATCCTTTTTCTTGTGCTCAAAATCCTGATAATGATCGCATACCACCATCATCATCATCACCCCCACCATCATCGTCATCATCACCACCAGCATCATCATCATCATAACTTGCCCTGGTTTTCTCTTTCAGTTGCCTCTTTACTTCAATCAAACCTTCCTTCATCTCTTCAGTGTCATCCATTAATAACTCAACTCTGTGCGTGTGTGCGTGTGTATGTGCGTGTGTGCGTGCGAGTGTGTGTGTGTGCGTGTGTGTGTACCTGTACTGAAGTGTCTGTTTCTCATTATCCAACTGGGCATTGTGGGACATTGTTTTGACAAACTTTTCTTGTATGTCAGCCAGCTCTTTCTAGATGAATGAATGAATGAATGAGTGAATGAATGAATGAATGAGTGAGTGAATAAATGAGTGAATGAGTAAATGAATGAATCAATCAGCCAGCCAGCCAATCCCACCAATCAACAAACCTTCAAATCTTCAGTACCCTCCCCACTTCCATGACGACTCGAGTTGTATCTTTGACCTGAAAACTGTAAAAACAATAATTAATATTATAATTATCCATAATTATTGAGTCATATTATATTATAATTATCATCATCATCATCATCATCATCATCATCATCATCATCATTGTTACCATCATCATATATATAAATACATACATAGCTATAATCTTTTTTCGATTCTTGGTGACTTTTATTTCTTTCTTTTTCCTGTTCCTATTATAAAAAAAATAAATAAACAAAAGATAATCATCACCATCATTATCACAATGAACAACATTTTAATTTAATTTTATCATCATATATTCATCACTATCATCCCCATATCATCATTATCATCTTCAGTACAAAGTTTTAAGCATGCTATGTAATGAATCAATCAATTAACCAACCAACCAACCAACAACCAACCAACCAATCAATCATACATACATACATGTACTATGTAATGATTGTAATGTATGAATAGAGATGTACCTCAATTTGTTGTCTCTCCATCTCCCTAACCCTGATTGCTCTGGCCTCTGCCCTGGCCGCTCTCTTAGCAGCTAATCTATCTTCTGCCTTTTGACAAATAAATAAATAGATAAAATAATGAAATAAAAAGTAACATAAAAATTGTAGAAAAAGTTTTTTTTATAAATGAAATGAAAGTGACAGTATTATACTTCTCAAACTAATTACTAAACTTTAGTAAACATAAAAAAAAACTGCGTGTTGTTCAAGTCTTCCTAATTATAAATAATGACGATTAGTAATTCGGCGCTTTGTATAACTTTACCACTAACCTCTTTGGCAACTTGACTGAGAGCCTGATCTTCTGCAGCTGAGTTCTGCCGAAAGTTAGTGCGTCTTCGATTGCTCGAAGAAGACATTTTTGTGGTTATCTTAGATAGATTTTATGATAATTTAATTAAATTATAATTAAATTTGTTGAAAATTGAAATATTTAAAAATATTTCAAAGTTTTTAAACTGATCAAAGACACTTGATAAGAAAGTTTTCTTTTAGTTACCGTTTCTTATTGGAAAATTTTGACTGCGGCCAAATTTGGCCTTTTAGTTTCTTAAATTCAAACTCAACTACTGGTTTAAACATATTTATTGTATATATATATATATATATATATATATATATATATATATATATATATATATATATATATTTGTTTTTTGAATAAGTCCACTCCTTGTTGATTTATTATTAGAGGTTAAAGTGTACATTATAAGTATACATTACTTCTGCATGTTATAATGGATACTGCTTCAATAAAAACACGTGCGAAAGTTAAGAAAGGCTTATTACGGTCGCTGAGAAATATGCCATGTTTGTATATTGTATATGTACATGTACAAGCTCATTTGAGCTTCAGTGTCTTCATGCTTTTTTTTGCTGAATAAATTGAATTGAATTGAATATATATATATAGTACAAATTTGCTAATGTTGGAAATAGTTTATTTAAATAAAAATTCATTAACACAAAATATCTCTAATAAAATATAAATACGTTTCAAATATACATAAAAAAACATTTAAAAAGATAGATGAATATAAATTACACACACACACATATACTTTAGTACAACTTCGAAGATTACAATGAAATAATTTTAAATACGTTGGTCTGTGTATGTCCAGATGTAAACATGATGTGCTAGATAAATTTTAATTACAAAAACAGACATATGTGAATGAATGAGGTACGTGAATGAATGAGAGCATGAATGAATGAGTGCACGAATGAATGAGTGCACGATTGAATGAGTGCACGATTGAATGAGTGCACGATTGAATGAGTGCACGATTGAATGAGTGCATGAGTGAATGAGCGAATGACTGAATGAGTGACTGAATTGAAACTGTTACAATAATAATGACAGATGTCTATGATGAAGAAGATAATGATTAAAAATGAGTAGAAAAACTATCCAAATCATCGTAAAAGTAACATACAATAAAGATATATATCTACATCTTTTACATTGTTAGCGTCATTTTTTCATAAATCCTCACTAGAATGTGCTTTTGTTGTTGTGGTTAGTATAGAAGATGTAGTTTGGTCAGTTTTAGTACTATTATTAATCTCACCATCATCATTATTATTATTATTATTTTTGTTATTAATTTTATTCTTGGCTGAATTTGATTCTACTGTGTTTGCTATTGTTGGATCAATGGATTTCATTTTATTTGTTTTTTCCGAGGTGTCTTTACTCTTTTCTGTAAATTTTAAAAATTATGTATTATGATGATTCATTTAGTTTAGTAGTTGTCTAATAATAATAATAATAATAATAATAATAATAATAATAATAATAATAATAATAATAATTAATAATTCATTTTTCTGAAAAAATGAAAAAAAATAAAGAACAATCAAATTAAAAAATGGGTTTACTTTTATTTTTATTTATTCTTTGCTGTTTCTCATTATCACCCTGATCACCTTTTGGCCTGAAGACCTCATCTAGGCATTCTTCATTTTGTGTGGTCGTTTGGAAATTTAATAAGAAAAATAAAAAAAATCAAATTAAAATTGTAAAAAATTGAATAAAATCATCAAATACATTAACAAACAAACAGATAGGCAAGCAGACAAACAGACAGACCGGCAGACAAACAGACAGACAGACAGACACATACTTTGATCCTTGTCTTTTAGGTAATGATCAGAGCATAGGTATTTAAGAAGGTTCTTATCGACCTGATAATTATAGTACCATTCTTCTATTCTCTCCTCGTACTCCTCTGCAAATGTGAAACACTAAAAAAAAAATAAAAGTTTTACAAAATATTTTTATATAGATACTAAAATTACTGTGAAAAAATAAAAGAAAAAGAGAAGGAAAGATACAGCTAGAAATAGAGAAAAAAAAAGAAAGAGAGGGAGAAAGAGAGAGAGAGAGAGAGAGAAAAGTTAAAAAAAAAACTAACAGCTCTGTGCATTTTGGAGACCTCAGCTGATGGCTTATCCCACAATTCATATGGAATTCCCAGCTCCACCTTGACACCTTTGTTGCTAAGTAATCAATTTAGACAAAATACTAAAAAAATCACACCGTAGAAAAAAAATACTGAAAAGTGAAAATACTACCAACACTAAGCCATGCAACGTCTGCATTGTTTCGCTCATTCCCTTCGCATATCTCAGACTTCCTTCTCTCTCGGCATGTACGTTGTACTCCAGGATCTTCTCACATATGTGGGGCTCGTGTAAGGCTTCTGTCAATCTTAACTCTCTGTTGAGTTAGGCAGAGTTGAAAAGTAAATGTTATTTATTTAAATATATATTCCTTGTTTTCCTTCCTTATTTATTTAAATTATAGTTTGTTTGGTTAGTTAGGATGTTAAAAATTGAGGTCATGAAAAATTTAGTTTAATTTAGATTAAGCTGGCAATTCTAGAAAAAACTATTGAAGGTTATAAAACATTTAATAAGTAAAAACTTACGAAGTCAAATATTTGAATTTCTTCTTCCTGTCTAAGCCATGTCCTGTTTCAATGATCTCCTTTGATCTTGCCGATTCATCTAGACGACTTTTCAATTCGGTGGCAAAAAACTTGCAAACTTAAAATTAAAAATATGTATAAGTTTAAAAGCTATAAAATTTTTGACTTGTATATTTATTTAGTATTTTTTAGTTTAGTAGTATTTATTAGTAATAGACCTGATGTAAGTGTTAGTATAACAAAGTATGGTCTTTAAACATAATTAAACCAATAAAATTAAACGTGGAAAAAATTTAAAATTAAAACTCGAAAAAAAAAATTAAAAAATAAAGAAAAAGAATGATAAACTAAAAAAAGCCAACTTTCACATGGAGACGGCTCCCGTTTTTTAGGATCTGTGGTTGTATACGGGTTCTCATCTGTGTTATCGTCTGCTCCTGACCTGTTTTTGAAAATTAACAAAAACATCACGAATAAAAATGAAATTAATACTGATTTAGCCATGTTTAATTTGGTTTCTTAAAGTAAACACTGAATGAATTTATGATAATAAAAATAAGTCCACTTTTAAATGTCTTCAATTTTGATTAAAAATAATGCATGACCATGGAAATGCAAGTTAGAATTGCCGTATATTTCATAGACAAAAGTTCAAAAATTGAATTGATAAATTTATGTTACAGTCACAATTTAATGAAAAAGACAGTTCGTTTAACCGTTTGTGTATGCGTATGCGCCGTAATGGTCTAATGGTCAAGCTCGCCTGGTAATGAAGTGTAGCATCCAGGTTCGAATGCGACGAATTGATTCCCGCCTGTATTCATATATGCAGTTTGTGTGGTTCATTCCTCTGAACTATGGATGAGTGTATATGACCTTTAACCTTTTAATTAAACTATACTTTTAATAAAAATAAATCTCTGACATGTAACAGAAGACAAATAAAAATGATCAATGATAATAAAAACAATAACAATATAATTATTATCATCGTCATCATCATCATCATTATTATTATTATCAAACAATACTGGACAGATTCCAGATTTAATATAATATTGATTGAATAATAATTAGGAAATTTGTTTCCAATGGGTTGATTTAGAATGGCAAAAAAAATGGTACATGAAAATGTCTATTTATTAATTAATTAATTCCTCGGCGCGTATTTATGACTGATATAACAATAACATCAACAACAACAACAACAACAACAACAACATCAACAACAGCAGCAACAACATCAACAACAACAACAATAAAAAAATGTAGAGAAATGAATGATTGATAATGAAGGCCACGGAATGACGTGCCGTTAATTATGAATGAGCTTTAGCCAGTAATCACGTTAACAATAACAATAAAAATAATAATAATAACAATAATAATCATAATAAAACAATAATAATAATTACAATAATAACAATAACAATAATAATTTTAGGTACAAAGGATGAAAAGCAATGCTATAGCAACATCTAAATAATGCACGATTATGTAAGAGTCCGGTGCTAGGAGTCAAATAATTTTTGATTGGATCCGCAAAAAGACCACTTCCATAGTTTAAAAAGTTAATTTAATTGCCATTAATGATTAACAAATGGCAATAATGAGTTTGTATAAAGGTTATTGTCAGTATATAATTGATAGTTTCAATTTAATGAGTTCAATTTAATGAGTTTGACTTCTAAAATTTAAGTTTAGGACAGATTTCTAGAATGGATGCTTTTAACTTTGGCGTGAGACGGAGCAGTTACAATAGTAAGTATTATAACAAGTATAAAAACATCAACAACAACAACAACAGCAACAACAACAGCAACAACAACAGCAACAACAACAACAACGATAATAATCCTGACTTAACAATTCGTTCTTCAAATCCAAATTTTTTATTTGAGTTCAATGGCTTTTCAAAATCAAAAAACAACAACAAAAGCATCAACAACATCAACAACAAAAGCAACAACAACATCAACAACAACACCAACATCCACAACATCATCAACAACAACAACAACATCAATAACAACAACAACCTACACGAAAGACTGCCAATAAGCATTGACACATCGAAAGCTCGCTCAAATTATGAAGTGGTCAAAATGTGTGTAGATGCTCTGGGCTGGCTTGAGGTTAGTTCAAAGGTCATCATCACTGTCATCATTATCATTATCATCATCATCTGGATCATCCTCATCATCATCCCCATCTTGGTCATCATCATGATTAGTTTCATGGTCATTATCATTTTGATCATCATCATCTCCATCTTCAAAGGTCATCATCATTGTCATCATCACCACCATTATCACCATCTTGATCATAATCATCCCCATCTTGATCATAATTATCCCCACCTTGATCATAATCATCCCCATCTTGATCATAATCCTCCCCACCTTGATCATAATCATCCCCATCTTGGTCATCATCATCATCATCATGATTAGTTTCCGTACGGTCGTAACGATGGTGAACCGTGTGACGTGTATTGGAACGCCGTGCACTTCCATGAAGGGTCAGTCCTCGATCACTATCAACACCACCACCAGCTGCAGCTGCAGCCACAAAACCAGCAGCCACAGAAGCAGCATCAACGTCGTTTTCTTCCTCCTCTTCATCATGATCATCATTACAATCTAAATAGTAATGGTGTTCAAGAACGACAACATCAACAACAGCAACAACAACAACAACATATTAGAGTTAATAAATTTCCAGGTATTAAATATTATCATCATTGTTATTGTTATACATTAACAACAACACAAACTACATCAATTACAACAACAACAACAACAAAAACAACGACAACAACAAAACAACGACAACTTTTCAGGAATGGTAGACATTGTGAAGAAAGTTAGCTTGGGAAGGTCGCTTGAAAATATG
>NW_008703617.1:881430-886030 GCF_000326865.2 Helobdella robusta | reverse complement strand
CAACAACAACATCATCAACAGAAACAGCAACAACAACAGCGACACACATTATAAAGCTAAAATCGCGTTTCCCAATGATAAATACAAAGTCCATTTCACTTCAGGAACTGCCATTAACAAACAACAACATCAGCCACAACAACAACAACAGCAACAACAACAACAATAGCATCAACAACAAATATAAACTGAGGCACATCAATAGCAAGTTTAACATTACTGACATCAACAAAAACAACATCAACAAGGTTAACAATTTCGACAAACTGAGTAGATTAAAATACGAATTTACCAAATCAAATAGTTTCTACAACGAAAAAAACCATCACATCGGTGACCACAACAACAACAACAATCATAATCCTAATTATCAAAAAGAGTTACCAAAGACAGTATATATCGTCAAACCGGATGAAGGTTCTCAGGGCGAAGGAATTTATATCATCAAGGTCAAATTTAAATAATTATACTACTTATAATTTTTATTATTCCTATCATCATCATCGACATCATTATCATCATCATAACAATGATCGTCATCATAATCAGGATCCCAAAGATTATATATTAGAGGCTAACAAAAGACACTTAATACAAGAATACGTAGCTAATCCGATGTTGATTGATGGATTGAAGTTCGATCTGAGGCTGTACGTCGTTCTGACCAGTATAGAACCGCTTACCATTTACATGTCAAAGGTTAACTGCTGTTGTTGTTGTTGTAATTGTAGTTGTTGTCGTCGTTGTTGTTGTCGCTGTTGTAGCTGCTTCTGCTGCCACAGAGCAAAGATAACCTACTCATGTAAAATCAGCAACAACATCATCAGCGTAAGCAAGAGCAACGAGTTAGCTCAGACGGTAGAAGTGCATGTCTTAGAAGTGCTCGCCACTACGCTATGACCTCGTTCGAATACCCTCTGTCTCAAACTCGAAAGCTGTCATAAGCCAAGCAAGTATAATGCTGTGATTGAGCGTGCATACGAACAAACGAACGTACGAACGAACGTACAAACGAACGAACGAACGAACAAACAAACAAACGACAGGATGGTCTAGCGAGGTTTTGCACTCAGCCCTATAAAGCCCCTACGTCAAAAAACATTGGAAATCCCTACATTCACCTAACCAACTATTCTCTGAACAAGAAAAGTAAATACTACATACATACGGAATCATCCCAAGATGGCTCTAAAAGGTCTCTATCCAATGTTAGTGGGTGGATGTGTGAATGAATGAATGAATGAACGAACGAACGAACGAATTAATAAATGAATGAATTAATTAATTAAATAATTCATTAATTAATTCATAAATGAATGAATGATCGAATGGATGAACGAACGAACAACCAGGTAATGAAACAGATAAGATTCCAAGGCTATGATGTTGACGTCATCAAGAGGAAAATCAAAGACCTCGTCATCAAAACATTGATCGCCATTGCTCCAGACCTCAAGTCTGAGTTTAGGAGCTGTCTGCCGGCTAGCGACAAAAATAAAACCATTTCCTGTTTTCAGGTTGCTTTGAAAATAATAATAATAAATAATAATAATAATAATAACCTCATCAGATCCTGGGTTTCGACATATTGTTGGACAGTGACGGGGCGCCAATCTTACTCGAGGTCAACTCGAGTCCAAGTTTGAGGCTAGATTTTGAAGGTCAACATGAGGTCAAAGGTCACAAGAATATTACTAGCCCTGTCGATGAACAGATCAAAAGGTTATGTTGATGATCATGATGACGACAAGAGAAATTAAAAAATGTTTTATAATATACTTAGATGTCTAGTTATGGATACCTTGCTCCTTATTGCTCCGAAGTATAAATTGAAGTAGGATAAGTTTCAATTACTTCTGCAATAAAATAATGTTAAAACATAATTTATCAAAATTTTATTCATATTAACATTATTAAAATAATTACTCCGAATAAGATCACATAGTGCCCCAGCCAGCTTATCTTCAACTGTAACAACTACTTCAAACAACAAATATCACAACAACAACATCAACAGCAACAGCAACAACATCAACAACAACAACGACGTCATCAATACAAACCCACGCCTGACCATCCCTTCAACATCGCAGTGGACTCTTCCAAACTACTCCCCGATCGATGAAATAAAAATCTTCAAAGATTCTAACCACAGGGGTTATAACAGTCTCGAAAAAATCTACCCCTTAGACACCCCTAAAGACCCTTATGAAAATTTTCTTATTATAAACAGAGCGGCCGATGTATATTTCGCTAATTTAGGGTGCACGGAGAATAGGAAAATGAATTCTGTAGCTTTTAAGGCCTTCACGAGGTTTTTGTTGTTGCTGTTGGCACACACATATATCAATAAATAAACACATACACACACGCCAACACAACAACACATACAAACACAAATACACACATACGTACATACAGAAAATGTCACCTAACATTCAATGGTGTCTCGTCAGCCATGCTGGATTTGATCTTCTTAGAAACTACCAGAAAAAGTAGTAGTAGTAGTCGCGGCATTATCATCAGCAGCAGCAGCAGTAGTAATAGTTATAGTAGTAGTAGCAATAGTAGTTATAACAGTGCTAGTAGTAGTGCTAGTAGCAGCAGTAGTGGTAGTAACCACAACGGCGACAGCCAGCGACAACTACGTAATTATTTTTATTATTTTATTATTACTATTATTACCAATGTTAACTTTATATTATTATTTCTATTATTATTATAATTATTATTATTATTACCAGATTTCACGATGAGAGATTTCATACATGCGTTCATACTGATAGCAAAACAGCTGTTTGCAAGTGAACAACAACAACAACATCAGCAACAACAACATCAGCAACAACAACATCAGCAACAACATCAACAACAACAACAACAACAACAACATCAACAACATCAACATCGTCATGAAGAGAAACGACGTCATCAAAGAAAAAAGAATACTACTACAACTACTACAACAACTACTACTACAACTACAACTAATAATAATAATAACGATAATAATAATAATAATAACAACAATAATGATAATAATGATGATGATGATGATGAAGAGGAGAAAAGAAATATGTTGCTTGAACGTTTCAACAAGCTATTAGTGAGATGTGAAGGCTATACTAATCATAACAACAACAATATCAACACTAACCACAACATCAACAACAACAACAACAATTGCTACAACAATAGAAAAAATATTAACGCTAATAATGACGTCACAGCACCGTTAGAGAAAAACCGGAAGTAGAAAAAAGCTGACAGGTCAAAGGTCACGGTGGTGGAAACCACACAAAGAAGCTATGATAGTGATTAATTATGCTATAATTAAGAAAGCGAACACAACAAATTCCTTTATTATTATAATAATAATAATTATTATTTTATTATTTATTTATTTATGTTAAATTCACTCACTCGAGATAAGTTAGAAACATTAATTAGTAAATACAAGTGCTATATATATATATATATATAATACAATATTTTACAGTAATGAAATACACGTAACGTAACATGATAGTGATGAATATAAATATTAATAATAACAGATAATAATAATAATATAATAATAATATTGTTATTATTATTATTATTATTAATTCAAAATGGTGATGATGACGATGATGCAAATATAATGAATAGTGACGATGAGTAACTGTTATGTTAGGAAAATATTGAAAAATTTTTAAAGAGTGAATGGATGAATGAGTGAATGAATGATTGAATGAATGATTGAATGAATGAATGAATGAGGGAATGAATGAATGGCCGAATATAAACTTTGTTGATTATGCGAGATTCAATCAATCAGTCAATCAAAATAAGAACGATGTGTGTATGTATGAATGAATGAATGAATGAATGATGAATGAATAAATGTATGAATAAATGAAAGAATAGGTGAATGAACGGATAAATAAACCATCAGTCGAAATGAATGACAATGAGAATGACGTCATTGGCATAATTACCAAAAAGACAATTTAACAAAAAATCATTCAAATTTATCACCAGGTTTGATAGACAACACCAACAACAACAGAAACAACAACAACAGAAACAACAACAACAGAAACAACAACAACAAAAACAACAACAACATTAACAGTAATAATAATAATTATTATTATTATCATTATTAATAATAACTAATAATTTTATCACTACAAAAAATTGAATAAAAATATCAAACCTTATTAAAAACAGTCCTAAAAATTATATATAAATAAATAAAAATATGTGTGTGTGTGCGTGCGTGTGTGCGTGTGTAATGATAACAACAAACAAAAGAAACTGCCTTATTATATGTATGTTTACAGGTATGTTAATAACAATACAACAACACGAGTTAGTCTAAGTGCATCCAGTTATGAATTTGCACGTGTGTGTGTGTGTGTGTGTGTGTGTGTGTGTGTGTGTGTGTGTGTGTGTGTGTATAAACACCTCTAAATTTCTTTGAAGTGATCGGTGCTTGGTGGCTAGCTCCAGCTTAATTAATCTGAACGATATACGAAGCATACTTATCTAAAGAAGAAGATGATGATGAAAATGATGATGGTGATGATGATGGATATGATGATGGTTATGGCGA
>NW_008703617.1:870837-878949 GCF_000326865.2 Helobdella robusta | reverse complement strand
TCTTCTGAGGTCGTAGAGGACCCAGCCATCTTCCCCTGTGTGGGTCAACCTCATGGCCCTCACGTGACTCGCCATGGCCAGGTTGATCTCCTGATGATGATGATGATGATAATTCAAGTGGTTATGATGATGATGATTACAGTAACGATTAAGCTGAATAAAAAGATATAATCAACCAACCAACCTACCAACCAACCAAAACAACCAACCAATCAACCAACCAACCGACCAACCAACCAATCAACCAGCCAACCAACCAACAAATTAACCAACCGACCGACCAACCAAACACCACCAACAACCACTACACTTCAGTCCAACCTTATGCGTCATGAACATAAAATCCTTCTTCTTTAGAGATCGATCCGTGAGTTCAGACAGGAGTTCCTGTGCCTTGGGGCCGATGACGTTGAGGGCCGTGTACATGGAGGTGACGTCAGTCAGTTGGACGGACCCATCTCGGGGCAGGTGGTCACGCATCCAGACGTACGACCGAGTCTGCTGGACTGTCGGCCCGATCATGAAGTATCTGTCGGTTGGTAGGTAGGTGGGTAGGTAGGTGAGGTAGGTAGGTATCAATCATTGGTCGGTCGGTTGGTTGGTTGGTCGGCCAGTCTACTAATCTTAACCTTTTAACCTTTAACCTTTAACCAACCTGTTACTCTGCAGCCGGATTATTGAACAATCATTCTCAAATCCGCCCATTTCATTCTGCATTCCTGAAATCAGAGAGTAAACGAAATGATAATCTTTCATTCACTCGTTCATTCACTCATTCATTCATTCGTTCGTTCACTCATTCATTCATTCATTCATTCATTCATTCATTCATTCATTCATTCATTCATTCATTCATTCATTCATTCATTCACTTATCATTTATTTTATCAACCAACCAACCAACCAGCCAACCAACCAACCAACCAACCAACCAATCAATCAATCAATCAATCAAACAATGAATGGACCAATGAACGAGTCACACATGAAATGAACAACAGGCAAGAGTGGCACCTGTGTGCACGACACTGCCGACTGGTTTGTCGACGTCGTTGGAGCATATGTACTGCAAGAACTTCACCACTTCCTGACCTGTTGACTGCATGATGGTGATGATGATGTTGACGACGATGATGGCTAAGACGGTGACGATGATGATGATGGTGATGTTGACGACGACGATGATGGCTAAGTTGGTGACGATGATGATGATAACGATGATAAAGACGATAAAGACAATGATAAAGAAACGAACGAACAAACGAACGAACGAACGAACGAACAAACGAACGAACGAACGAACAAACCCTTAGTTCGAATTTGGAGTAGGTGGACATGTCAATGATGCAGACGCCCTCCCTACATGCCCAGTACTCGCTCTTCACGTTGTCGAACCAGGGGGGCTTGCCGAAGGAGCCCTTTGGAGGCAGTCCTGACTGGTTAAGCTGGTCTGTTAAGGTTGTTGTTGTTATTAAGCATTCACCAACAAACCAATCAATCATCCAATCTCAAACAACTCACACGAATGAATTCCATGAATACTGGCCGACGGCTTTGGCATGGTCCAGATATTCTGCCCCGAATCGAGGTCATCATCAGTGACCTCTGACCCCTGGGTATGGAAGAAGAGAGGCCTTTCGTAGCCCATGATCTGGCCGAAGACGGCGTAAGGTTCGTTTCGAGTAAAGATGGCGGACGTTCGCAATCGTCTGCCGCTGTCGTAGCCAATCATGTCCACCTCCCAGTATGGAATACCTGACACTACAACTGCAGCGTTCAGATGTGGCTCGATTTGATGGAGGCACTGACATTAATCCCAACACTCTACACTCTAAAAAGCAGACACTAAACAACAATCTAAGGTTGAAATCAACCTAGCGATATGATTCATATCGACAGTACCAACTTTTAATAAAAAACTCACAAAACCCCAAAAATTTACAATTTAAAAATCCCCTTACAACTACCCCTTACAAGTGCCACCCCTTCGCCAAACCACAGCCAACGACAACAGACTAACGTGAACTCTCTGTAACTCTCTCCTTCAGGAACTTCCTGTTGTTATGCAAGCCCACAAACCTCCTGACGTCCAAGGGCCACAAGTTGATTGACCTCGGTGACCTGTCCTTGACCCACTCTGCCATGACCTTGCCAACGCCTCCAGCCATGGCCGCTCCTGCACAGTTGAAGCCCGCCGCCACAAAATAATTCAGTAACTGGAAATGGAAAAAAATGTCGGATGCTAGATAGAAAGGTCGTCATCATCACCATCATCATTATCGTCATCACCATCATCATTATCATCATCATCGTCGTCATCATCATCATTCAACCTCGGGCACAACCCCCAAAATGGGCCTTCCATCGGGGGTGAAACTGTCGTACCCCGTCCTCAACTCCGTGGCCTTGAGGCGAGAGATGAGTGGCAAGCGGTGAAGAAGCTGCTCTAAGATGACGTCTGTGTTTGATAATGAGGATGGTGAAAAATGATGATTGCTATGATGACGACGAAAAAGCGAATCAATCAATCTGTAAACCAACCAGCCAGCCAACAGTCAACCAATCAATCAATCGATTAACCAACCAATCAATCGATTAACCAACCAATCAACCAACCAACAGTCAATCAATCAGTCAATCAATAAATCAACCAACCAATCAATCAATCAACCAATCAATCAATCAACCAATCAACCAACCAACCAATCAATCAACCAACCAACAGTCAATCAATTAGCCAATCAACCAATCAATCAATCAACCAACCAATCAACCAACAGTCAATCAATCAATCAACCAATCAACCACTAACGAAAATTATCCCAATCTTCTGGTAGCAACTTGAACTGAACATTGTCTGGTATGCCATCGTGGAAGAGGGGCCTCATGGACGGGGGGAATCCACCCCCCAAAATTCCGCCATTCATCTCCCGGAAGTATACGTGACCGTCGTAATCCCGAACCACTGAAATTAGGGGTGAAATGAAAGTATTGGCCGGAGCATTTGGCTGCTATCTACGTAAATGGGATGACCGTGACGTCATCAACAACAACGACAACTGCTATCTAAGTTCGTGGAATGATCGTGACGTCATCAACATCAACAACAACAACAACTGCTATATACTTTTGTGGAATGATCGTGACGTCATCAACAACAACAACAACAACAACTGCCATCTACGTTTGTGGAATGATCGTGACGTCATTAACAGCAACAACGACGTCAATAACAACAGCAACAACAACTGCCATCTAAGTTTGTGGAATGATCGTAACGTCATCAACAACAACAACAACAACAACAACAACGACGTCAACAACAACAACAGCAGCGAACGTGGCATGTTGGACAGCTCTTTTAGCTCGGGCAGAGGTTGGGTCTGCATCTCAGATAGTTGTGAGGCGTGAACGGGTATGTTGATGCCGTACGGTGATGTGTGCTTGCCCAGCTCCCTGGCCCACTGATGACGATGGTGGTGGTGATGATGATGATGACGTCACAATAATAATAATAATAAAAATAATAATAATAATAAACCCACCTGCCCAGTGCAGTTGACGAAATCAGCGCACCGGATCATGCCGTGGTCAGTTTCGACCGAGGCTACCATTCGCGACTTCACGTGCACCTGACCTATCTGGCAGCCCTCGACGAACTTCACCCCTTTTATTATTATTAATTATTATTATTATCATTATTATTATTAATTATTATTTATTATTATTAATTATTGTTTATTATTATTATTATTATTATTATTATTATTATTATTATTATTATTATTATCATCATCATTATTATTAGTTATTATTATTCTTGTTATTTATTATTATTCTTGTTATTTATTATTACCTAGTTTTTATTATTCGTCGTCATAATTTCACGACCATATTCATCATAGCTTCAGTATCTCCACTCATCATTATCATTTAACTTCACAAGCGTCCTCACCATCATAATCATAACTACTTCACCAACACTATCATCATCATCACCATCATCGTCATCATCATCTTCTTCTTCATCATCGTCATCGTGACCACCTAGACTTTTAGAAATATCGACCAGAACATTCAGCAGCTTCATCTGGTCAATGCATATATCTCCTGGAATTCTCATGGCCCCCTGATGATGATGGTGACGATGATGATGATGAGGATCGCGAACGCGCGCACGCGCACACGCACACGCACACACACACACACTAACACACACGCTAACACAAAATCTAACACAAAATCTAACCAGCAAATCATTACATTTCATGAATGGGAATTCTTGTGCCAGCGTTTTGGCATCCACCATTTCGCCCTCCACTCCACAGGACCTGAGTGACGTCATCCACGAAGGTCAATGACCACAATCATCATCGTCATCAACAACATCATCATCATCGTCGACATCACTTACTCAGCTAGTAAAAGATTCCTCTTGTAGGCAGTCACTCTATCTGGAGTTCTGCAGAGATTCAAGGAACCAGTTGCTTGATACCCTGATTATGATGACGAAGACGAAGATGACGACGATGATGATGTTGATGATGGTAAGATGATAAAAGCAAGCAGCAGTGATGATAATGAGTGATATATATTCATCGGCCAACTTATCTACCCATCCATCCAGTTATCTATCTATCTATTCATCCATCCTTTATCCATCCATCCATTTTACATTCATTCACTCATTCATTCATTCACTCACTCACTCACTCACTCCCTCACTCACTCACTCACTCACTCACTCACTCATTCACTCACCAATATCATAGCCATCATTATGAAGCTGTGTGTAAAGCTTGTAGGATTGGTCGACGAGTTCAATCTCAGGCATCAATGACCTTAACCTTCCCACGACCCCTGACCCTAGCCAGGTCGTACCACACCCCAATCTAATAAGTAATAAAGTTAGTGGAAAATTTTTTTGGAGCGTGGAAACCATTTATTTTGTGAAGACAATGTTGAACACACAATGTGGATGTGATTATAATATGGTATGATATGTGCAGTGTATGAGCCGTGATAAGATGATGATGCTATGATGTTTTTCTCAAGATGCTTTACAATTACTATTACAACAACATTACATTAAATTACTACATTACAATTCAACAATAGTTTAATTTAATGTATTAAAAATAATGGTAATAATTAATGTTAATGCAATGAATATAGAGAAACGACAACTTCAATTTATTTGAAAACAATTTCCTAACTGTTACTAACTTTAAACTTTAAATTAAAGTGTAACATTGCCTTCCCTTGACAACTTAACTTACCATACCATACCCCAACCCAAACAAATTAAAATGGGAAAAAAATTAACAAGAGCCAAACACTTATTCAAACTGCAAAAATTTTCAAGACAAACGACGACCATCTTAACTAACTTTCCCTTTTCTAGCACGACGACATCCGTAATTCCGGACCTGGCGAGGTGGTAGGCCACGGAGCAGCCCAGAAGTCCCCCACCACCTATCACAACTTGGGCCTCACTCGGTAAGTCATCTCGTAGCGTTTCCGGACTGACAACCCGCGAATATGAACGGTTTAGTAAAGTTAAAGTGAAATTTTTATTTAGTAAAAAATGTCTTCTAAATTTAATTAAATAGTTTTTCATTTTGTTTCGTCTTTTAAAGTTTGCTCTTGTGAAATTAGTTTCATGTTTGGTTTACAGTGATGTGTGGATGTTTTAAGGATAGGGGCCAAATTGAACCTACTTGTTAAGTTCGTTTAAGGTGACTTTTTCTGACTAATGAGGAATTTAAAAATAAATAAATAGTTTTAGTTATAAAAAAAACCTTAATTTATAAAATTATAAATATAAATACACACGTAGGTGTATTGCATTGTGTTATATTGCATTGTAATGTTCTGTATTCTAAATATATGCGTATTGGTGATTTTAAAAATACAATTAATGAAATACAATCCAATACAATCCAATACAATACAATACACACATACAAACACCGAAATGTACATAAAATTCTTACTATCAAACTGATAGGAAAAACGCCAAAATGTACACAAAATTCATACTATCAAACTGACATGAAAAAGGCATAAAAGCAAAGACAAATACGTACTTACACATAGGCACACATATGCAAAAATACATACAGACAGGCAAACAAAGTAACTAATAAACACACATACACACGCATATACCAGTGCATCTAGCCATTTTGTAGCAAAAGGACGTCACTAACTTCAGTAGCTAAACAATATGTAAGAATAATTATTCAATAGGGTTGAATCAAGAGTTCTCAAGCAAACTTCTTTGTTCGTCGATTGCTACTTTGAGATATATTCGTGACGGTTTCGACAAGAGATTCTGTGCAGTTGTGAATATTCGTCATCAGCAACATCAAAGACAGCACCGACAACATCAATAGCGTTACATTAAAAAATAGAGACAGATCAAAACCTTAATTAAACACATATTTTTGACAAATTTACAATAATTAACAACAATAATAGTAGTAATAATAGTAATATTAATAGTAATAATAATAATAGAATAATAATAACAAGATGAAGAAGAAAAGGAATGATTTTGGTGACGACAAATACAGTAATAATGCCAACAACAACACAACACAACAACAGTAATGACATTAATAATAAGTTAGCTAGTGTAGTTTAAAAGTGAGAGGACCATAAAACATCCTATTAGCTATTAAATACAATTGGCGTATATGTATATATGTGTGTGTTGTGTGTGTGTGTTTATAAACACACACACATCCAAACATACAAACATACATACATGCATCTATTTATGACAAAACAAATAGGATAACAACGTAGCATGCTGTGAGTATAGCATTGAAAAACACAGTATATTTACATTCATAAATATAAGGTGTACGTATGTAAGTCTGTATGTATGTATGTATGTATGTTGTATGTATGTATGTTGTATGTATGTATGTATGTTGTATGTATGTATGTATGTATGTATGTATGTATGTATGTATGTATGTATGTATGTATGTATGTATGTATGTATGTATGTATGTATGTATGTATGTATGTATGTATGTATGTATGTATGTATGTATGTATGTATGTATGTATGTATGTATGTTGCATACAATGTTCATTGAGGTTACAGGCTGTTTGATTCTGTCATTGCAAATTCAGCAATTTCTACAAAGAGGTACGTTCGGTTTTATTTTATCGTGATAAAAAAAATCGTTTGAACGTGTAAATGAGTGAATGAACGAGTGAATGAATGAGTGAATTAGTTAGTGAATGAGTGAATTAGTTAGTGAAAGAAAGAACATATGAAGGAATATATGTAAATAGATTGTTCTTCTAATGATAATTTATACTCTATTTATCGTAAATAAAATTGTTCAGTAAAATACATTTTGTGATTTAAGATTTAAATACTAAGTACTTCTAGCAATACTATTAGGCTAATCCGAGAGGAAAGAGACATGCTAGAATCAAAGATAAAGCCTAGACTACGAAACTTGTGAGAGACATCAAGAGTTTTAGAATCAGGTAAAATAATAGGAGGAATAGTAATAGAGCGTTTAGATTTAAATTTCGAAGGATTAAGTTTAAAAGACACATAGAGTCAGACCAAGCGACAATTGAAGAAAGACATAGAGATAGATTATGAAGAATACTATTGAGATTAGATGGAGGAAAAGAAATATAAATATAAGAATCATCAGCATATAGCTGACTAGTGAAAGAAAAATTATTAATAATACGAGGTAGCACAGAAGTATAGAGTATAAATAGAAGAAGAAGAGGGCCAAGAATAGAACCCTGAGGTATCCCGAAAGTAAGAATTAATTGAATGATACATTAGAAAAAGAGTTGAATTATGAAATGAATTTAAACCTTTTAAAAAAATTTAAATTAGATATTTTTTTTCTGCTTCAGGTGGATCTTTCCCGCTTGAGAGAAGATTACAATGTCAGGTTAGGCATAGGAACGCATTGTTCGTTCTTTTTTTATCTGGATTTCGTTTAAAATTCCGATTTTTATTCGATACACTTGCACATTTACACGCACGCACACACACAAACACAAACACGTACATACACGCACACAAACAGAAATACGCACACATATACATACAATGATTTA
>NW_008703617.1:860837-865837 GCF_000326865.2 Helobdella robusta | reverse complement strand
ATATATAAATATAAATAAATATATATATATATATATATATCCATCTATCTATCCATCTATCTATCCATCTATCTATCCATCTATCTATCTATAGCTTACAAAAATATTTCTCATTTCGTTATTTCAATTTTTGTGTTGAAGAAGAAACATTCCTTTGAACTGGCATCAATGTAGTTTTATACACCATTGTTTAATTAATACATATTTGTTTTTAATTAATTAATTAGTTTTTTGATTGTTTTGTTAACTAATTAACTGTTTATTACTTGCTTAATTTTGAAAACTTCGCTAAATTCTCAAGTTTTGAAGCGTTAATTTCCGTATTTAGAAGAGGGTTTTACACTGAGACTTGATGAAATTGATTCAAATTCAATTATTATTTTTGTTACGTAAAACGCGTTTTTTTTAATGAGAAATTTAATAAAATATTGTCAAAATTAAAAAAAAAATTCTACCCGCCAAACAAACAAAAAAAATTCAAAAAAAAAAATTCAAAAATGGTTTTTCGCCTAGTTTCGCTTTCGAGAATGACGCTACATCAGGGTTTTCGATGACTTTCGTTTTCAATCTTCATCCTAATAACAACAACAAAACAAAAATAATAACAACAATTATAATAATTACAACAGTAACAACAATATCAACAGAATGATAAAAACACTAGCAGACCTACCCGTGACCTTATATACTCCAGTGACAATGGCCACAAAGATGACCAGGAAGATGGCTGATACGAAAAACACCAATGGAAAGATTATTCTATTGAGGAGAAGTGCTAGAAAATTGAATTTTTATTATTATTTATTATTATTATTATTTATTATTATTGTTGTTATTGTACCAACCATAACACGGGCCAGTGTTCATTTTATTATCAACTCTATGGAAGCCCAGAAGGCATTCACATCTGTAACCGCCAGGCTCGTTTTCGCAGTAAGTTGTCGACTGATCACAGAACTTAGACGCTCTAGAACATTCGTTTATGTCTGTTTATTATTATTATTATTGTTGATGTTGTTGTTGTTGTTGCAACTGAATTTTTACCCCGGGCTTCAAAAAAATTAGAATGCGGGCAAATTTTTATTTCGACCTGAACTTTTCGCAATTTTCACGAACTAACCTACACGTACATATACATACACATACATACGGACTCACACACACACATATACATACAGACTCTCACACACACATACATACAGATTCACACACACACAAACTCATACATACAGACAGACTCTCACACACACATAGATACACACACACAGACAGACTCTCTCTCTCTCTCACGCACACACACACACATATATACAGATTCACAGACACACACATATACATACATACAGACTCTCTCTCACACACACACACATACCTACACATATCTGATCACCGTCGCCGTACTCGTAGCCTTTACTGCAGTTGCATATTCTCATTCCACCCTTATCAATGAAGCACTTTTCAGGAGTGGGGCTTGTACATAATTCTTTCAATCTGCACTCCTCCGTCTCTGATTACGCCATCATAATAATAATAATAATAATAACAACAACAACAACAGTAGTAATAATAATTAATAATAATAGAAATAATAATGAGTTACTGACCGATGCACCGATCGTTAACCCTTTGATAACCAAGCCCGCAATTCTCATAGGTGCACTCTAGAATCATCCTGTCCGAATCAGGAGTTTCTAGAAGTAAAAATTATTAATTGTTATTATTAATTATTATTAATATTTAAAGATAATTAGACGAGATGTCACAATAAGTGGTGTGGGATTTCTAAAATGGGAAAAAAAAATCCGTAAAAAAATCACCTCTACACGAATCTCTAGCATGCAAAAGAACGATATTATTATTATTGCTGTTGTTGTTATTATTATTATTATTATTACACAAACATCGCCCTGATGTTGAATTATCTTCAAAATTGTCCTCAAAGCATTTGCCGCTTAGCGTACCATAGCAGCCAACATTGTTACTGGGACAATCTTTTTTAGAAAAAAGAAGTAATAAATATAATTATAATTGAAATAATAATGATAATAATAATTGAAATAGTAATGAAAATAATAACCTCTTTCGGTACAGTGATCACCGGTCCATCCATCCATGCATTCATCCTTGAAGCATATTTCATACTCTCCGTATTTAACACTACCCCGGCACTTGTAAAGATTTATTTCTTCGCCTCCGCCATCGCAAACTGCTTGTTTTAGTTTAATTACAGGTAATTAAATGATTTATCAACGAATTAATTAACTGGTTAATTAGATCGTTAATTAATTAGTGAAGACAATTCACACTTCTTACGCACCTGAGTTATTAAAACTGGGGTTGGCAAACTTTTTGCTGTGAGGGTCCCATTGAGAACTATTTTACATTTGAAGGGCCGCATATGTGCTTAAAAAGCAAATTTTTCAGATTCGGGGCAAAATTTTTTTAAGATTTGTGGCCCCTTTTGGTCATAATGCCTGGCTGGCGACCTTATTTTGGCAAACAAGGCTTCGAGGGCCACATAAAATAGCGGGCCCTATTTTGCCCACCCCTGTATTATAGCCATACATACGCATATTTCTTTTGAAGGCCCAGTGCGTCATACCACACCATAGGATGTCCTTGTAATCGGAGCATACTTTGTGGCAGAGGTCCTTCGCAATTGAGTACTGGACATTCAGGTGGCTGTTCGGATGGCAGGTGCAGAGGCAGCCGTCCTGATATTTTGTGGGGGTGAGGGAAATGCTGTGTGGTGTAATGGTTAAAGGTGTCTGCTACTGCGCCAAAGTGTCTGGGTTCGATTACACAAAGATCTCATCACATGATTTTCGTGTATTCTTTCATTCTATTTATGAAATTTTATTATGGTCATTTGAATATCTGTGAAAACCAGAAAGTGATGATGATGATCTTTATGATGATGATGATGATGACCTTTATGATGATGATAATGATGATCTTTATGGTGATGACAATGATGTTGCAGTTGACGTGGCTTCACATCCACACGTATCACCATCAACAAACACAACATCTGCAAATAGGCGTGAAAACCACGTAGCATCACCACAACACACATCGTGGGAGTCTTCTTGCGTTCAAACCCAGTCAAATCGAGACCAGATGTGAGAAATTTCTAGAAATATTTTCACCAAAAAGTTAACCAATGTTGCGTGTGGGTAGTTGTTTTGATACCAGAGGTACAGACACTCCTCTATGATGGCATTCGTACAGTTATCAACAAAGGACTGCTTCTTCATCTTACCCAAACAGCCCATGTGGAATGTATAAATACCTTTCTTGACTTTTTAATTCGCAAATTTAATAATGGAATTATTATTATTATTATTGTTATTATTATTATTATTATTGGAAAATATGAATAAGTAGATGTCGACTGATCATATTTTACTAAAAGTAAAATATTTTTTAATGATGTATCTGAAATTTGGACAATCAATTTGATCGAAAGAGTGTTACATTTTGATATTTCTACACCTAAAAATAATAAATTCAGAATAAATATTTATAATTTATTACTATTTAATTAGATTTTTTATGATAATTACCTAGAAATACTAAAAAATATTTGGGTGGGAGTTGATTTTTTGGCAGGCAGTCTTCCAGCATATGAGATTCGCCTGTGACGTTCATTGCACACATGCACTGATGCCCCTTCTACGTTTTAGTAACCATAATTCACGTTAATTATTAATCATTAATTATTCATAATTAAACATAATTGTTAATTATTTATTCATAATTAAACATAATTAATATTTAGATAATTATTCGTAATTAAGAACCATATTGGAAGCGAAGATGTACTCGTTTGATAGACAGATGTCAAGGCACATTTCGTCTGATAGGTTTGTCGTGTTTCCGATTTCCTTGCCATGAAATCCCTCATAACATCCAAAGTAGTTTTTGAGATTATTTTCTGAATTTATTTGTTTGTTTGTTTAATCATTTATTCATTCATGGGTTCATTCGTTCGTTCGTTCGTTCGTTCGTTTGATGAACCATCATTCGTACGTTCATTCGTTCATTCGCTCATTCATACATTCATACATTCATTCGTTCATTCGTTCATTCGTTCATTCATTCATTCAATCATTCATTCATTCATTCAATCAATCATTCATTCATTCACTCATTCAATCATTTAAAGATTAAAGTGAAAAATAAGGCTAACCGGCCTTTATATAACGGACAAATGAATTTGAGCAAAATACCCTTAACAAATTAATGACCAGTACAAATACCGACATTTTATTTACAATTAGAAAAGTTTCTCAACTCTAGAAAGATACTATCTCATCATGAAATTGAGTTTCAAATGAAACTAAGCTATCTGTGAAACTGGCCCCCCCACACACACACACGCACAAATAATAGAAGAATGATTGCAAACTAATTAAACGCTTGTGAAATTTAAATAAACGCTAAAAAATCGAAGTTTGATTTCAATATTCAAAGTATTTTCCACACAAAACTACTAGAGTCAACTGCAGTTGTTAGAGGATATTATATTTTGTTGAATTGATGTTGTCATGGTATGGCTACTACATAATAAAGGTACTATACCGAGACAATTTACTAAATGATAATGATACTATACCGAGACAATTTACTACATGATAACGATACTATACCGCTATACCGAGACAATTTACTACATGATAACGATATTATACCGAGACAATTTACTACACAATAACGATATTATACAGATAAAACTTACTGGCTACTACACAATAACGATACTACACCGATACCGGCACTGGCTACTACAAAATAACGGTACTATACCGATACGCTATATCAGTTACTGATAACGATACTACACCGGATCTAGTTAAATGACTACAAATAGACTTTTCACAAAACAATGAAATCTATAAATGCTATAAATTTGTTATCGGTATCGCTGAGAAATGATTCAAGAATCAATCGAGAGAGTGATTAATTCATTCAAATTTTTCTGACCATATATGTCCATA